>NC_071097.1:12245909-12545909 GCF_027358695.1 Spea bombifrons
CCCCCGTATATAGGCCGCACCCTAAAAGTTTGGTGCTTTTTTAAAGAAAAAGTTTTTTTTCTTTAAAAAAGCACCAAAAAAAACATGCTGCCACTCTGCCCCCCCCCGAGATATGCTGCCCCTGTCCTCCCTCCCCGCGATACGCTGCCGCTGTCCTCCCTCCCCGAGATCCGCTGCCGCTGTCCTCCCTCCCCGAGATCCGCTGCCGCTGTCCTCCCTCCCCGAGATCCGCTGCCGCTGTCCTCCCTCCCCGCGATACGCTGCCGCTGTCCTCCCTCCCCGCGATACGCCGCCGCTGTCCTCCCTCCCCGCGATACGCTGCCGCTGTCCTCCTCTGCCCCCCCCTCCTCGACTTACCGGAGCAGACTCCCGGGTGTCTTGCGGGGCCGGCGAGGGACATCTACGCAATACGCGTATGCAACTTCCGGTACCGGAAGTTGCATGCGCGTATTGCGTAAATGTCTCCCGCCGGCCCCGCAAGACACCCGGGAGTCTGCTCCGGTAAGTCGGGGGTGGGCAGAGGTAAAACGCTTAGATAACCTCCCGTGCCGGCACCCCCCCCCCGTGGGAAGTGCTGGCAGGGGAGGCTGTCTGAGCGTATCGGGGAGAAGGATGCAGGTCCCCTGCACCGCTGCGGGGGATCTGTATCTTAACCCCGCTGCCTGCCCGGCGCCCGGGACTGCATGTCCCGCTAGAGCCCGAATATAGGCCGCACCCCCACTTTAAAAACTTAAAGTGGGGGAAAAAAGTGCGGCCTATATTCGAGCCAATACGGTATTATCAAAGTTTTTTTATTCTGCTGTTTGTATTTAACATCATTTGTTTAGTAAATTATTTTAAATAAATGAAAAATTTACATTCATTTTTTTTATCCGATTAATCGATTAATCGAAAAAATAATCGGCCAACTAATCGATTATTAAAATAATCGTTAGTTGCAGCCCTAGTGTATATATATATATATATATATATATATATATATATGTGTATATATGTATGTAATATATATATATATATTTGGGCTACTGAAAGTTAGGGGAGGTGGGGGTTAATTTAGGGGAAGTTATGGTTAGTGGGGTGTTTAGGGTTAATTTAGGGGCAGTTATGGTTAATTGGGTGTTTAGGGTTAATTTAGGGGCAGTTATGTTAATAGGGTGTTTAGGGTTAATTTAGGAGCAGCTGTGGTTAATGGGGTGTTTGGGGTTAATTTGAGGCAGTTGTGGTTAATGGTGTGTTTAGGGTTAATTTAGGGGATGCTGTGGTTGATGGGGTCTTTAGGGTTAATTTAGGGGATGCTGTGGTTAAGGGGGTGTTAAGGGTTAATTTAGGGGCAGTTATGGTTAATGGGGAGTTTAGGGTTAATTTAGGGGAATCTAAATCCTGGGGGCAGTGAAGTGACATATCTGGGGGTATAAGGCATATACAGTATATAAGGCATATGTGGGGAGGGCAGTGTGGCATGTCTGGGGAGGACGGAGTGGTGTATCAGGGTTTATAAGGCATATCTGGGGGTAGAGTGGCATATCTGGGGGTAGAGGAGTGGCATGTCTGGGAGGCAGGGTGGCATGTCTGGGGAGGATGGAGTGGGGTATCAGGGGATATAAGGCGTATCAGGCACAGTGGCAGATGTGGGAGGCAGCGTGGAGTGGCAGATGTGGGAGGCAGCGTGGAGTGGCATATGTGGGAGGCAGCGTGGCATATGTGGGAGGCATTGTGGAGTGGCAGATGTGGGAGGCAGCATGGCGTGGCATATGTGGGGAGGGCAGGGTGGCATGTCTGGGGAGGATGGAGTGGTGTTTCAGGGGGTATAAGGCGTATCAGGCACAGTGGCATGTGGGGGGTAGAGTGGAGTGGCAGATGTGGGAGGCAGCGTGGAGTGGCAGATGTGGGAGGCAGCGTGGCGTGGCAGATGTGGGAGGCAGCGTGGTGTGGTATATGTGGGAGGCAGCGTGGAGTGCTGTGGTAGGCAGCGTGGCATATGTGGGGGGGCAGCATGGCATGTCTGGGAGGCAGCGTAGCAAGCCTGGGCTCAAATGTGCATATATTGGGGGGCTGGTTGGGAAATAAAGACAAGAAATGTATTATCAAAGTTTTTTTATTCTGCTGTTTGTATTTAACATCATTTGTTTAGTAAATTATTTTAAATAAATGAAAAATTTACATTAATTTTTTTTATCCGATTAATCGATTAATCGAAAAAATAATCGGCCAACTAATCGATTATTAAAATAATCGTTAGTTGCAGCCCTAAAATTCATAAGTTGGAACTCAGACTCCCCTGTAAACTCTCCTGCCAATTTCCACCTTAATGAGTGGAGCCATTTTTAAGTTCCCACACCCCAATGTTCCTCCAAATGATGGAGTTTGGTGAATGAACACAACATCAGAAGACTGCTATGCATTCAATAACTGAGCATTGTTTTATAATGGAATGAAATAAAAATGGAATGGAATGAAATAAAAATGCACTGAAAAAGTACTATTACTCTAGAATTCCATATCACCTATAGCCTTCAAAAACCACGTTTGACTGTTTTATAAAGTTTTTTTTCATGAAATCGTATGTTTTCTTTTGGGAATGGTCTTCTATGCATAAAAGTGTCAATAAATACATTCTTCCAGCACGCTTCCCAAGAAAATGTATAATAAAACATTATATGTATTTTGCTTGTGCTAAACAATATACATTGTATGGATAAAAGTATTTGGACAGACCTCTAAATTATTGAATTCAGGTGTTTCAATCAGACCCATTGCCACAGGTGTATACAATCAAGCACCTAGCAATGCAGTCTGCAGGGCCGGCCCTACAATGGAGCCGACTGGGGCAATTGCCCCAGGCGGCACTTTAGAAGGGGCGGCACTTTGCCGCCCCAAGCGTTTTTTTTTGGGTTTTTTTGGAGCGGAGGAGAGAGAGGGGCGCCGATTGGTTTTCGCTTACCCGCTCGGCGCCCCTCTCTCTCTCTCCCCTCTGCGGCGAGTCTCCCTGTTCGGTCTTGGTGCCGGCTTGTAATGCAGAGCGCCGGAAGTGATGTGAATTTCCGGCGCTCAGCATTACAAGCCGGCACCGTGGCAGAGCAGGGAGACTCGCCGCAGGACTGTTTAAAGGTAAGTAGGGGGGGGGTAGATAATGGCGTCGGCGAAGTTTAAAATGCATTTTAAAATGGCATTTTAAACTTCGCCCCAGGCAGCGTTAAGTCTTCGGCCGGCCCTGGCAGTCTGCATTTACAAACATTTGTGGAAAAATGGGCTGTTTTGAAGAGCTCAGTGAATTCAAGCCTGGCACTTTGATAGGATGCCACCTTTGCAATAAGCCAGATTGGGAAATTATCCCTGTTAGATATTTCAAGAAGCAGATGACCATGTAAAACCACAGAATGTGGTCACTTAGGCACATGGTGTGTAAAAGTCGCCAATGCTCTGTTGATTGCACAGCTGAAGAGTTCTAAATTTACACTGGCATTAAAAATCAGCACACAAACTGTGCAGTGGGAGCTTCATGGAATGAGTTTCGATGGCTAAGCAGCTGCATGCTTCTTTGGCGATGGATGAATCTGGGTTTGGCGGATGCCAGGAGAACGTTGGTGATGGAGGGATAATGGTATGGGGCTGTTTTTCGGGGTTGGGCTAGGCCCCTGACTTCCAGTGAATGGAAATGTTAATGGTTTCAGCATACAGAGACATTTTGGACAATGCTATGCTTCCAATTTTGCAGGAAAAGTTTTGGGAAGACCCTTTTCTATTCTAGCATGACTGTGCCCCAGTGCACAAAGCAAGGTCCATAAAGACATGGTTGGATGAGTTTAGTGTGGAAGAACTCGACAGGCCCGCACATAGACCTGACCTCAACCCCAGGGCATGGGCGTTTGATCTCTAGCCAGTGCTGTGAAAGCCCCGACATACTTGCCTAGGTCCTTTATAAAGGGATAACCCAAAAAGTAGGCCGTCAGCCTCTTTCTCCATTTCAGTAAGAGCTAAGTTGGGCTCAATTTTGAACAGAATAGCCTTTCTCCGCTCAATGGCGATTGACATATTAACGTATTAACGTTTCTTGCCGTGCATATTACTGTCTGAATCCAGCCACGCACAAGCTGGGGGTCTAAAGGCTGTTGGTCCCATAAGGTCCCATCTGCCAACTCAAATCTTAGGACAAGGGGTGTCTGACCTTATATTGAAGGTATTGGGCTATATGATCAGATGAGGCCCACTCAGCTGATCTTGGATGATGTAAATCATGCGGCTCAAAGAGATGATATCCTAAGGGATCCAATATAGTTTCAGAATGACTAGACAATCTAGCCCTACCATGTGGCGCCCCGTGGGGGAATACCAGAACCGCATGACTTATCGCCTGCCCGAGAGCCCGTATCTGAATCTTCCCTGGAGTCTGAAGGGATTTCAGATTGTACCTCCTCTGACTCGACTGAAGAGTCTTGATCAGTTAGCGCTCTGGCGCATTTCGACTTCCTCACTTTTTCTGCCTGATGAGTAATGGCTTGTTTGCACCCGTTGCATCACTTTCAGGGATGGAAAAATAATCATTAATCGGTACGGTTCTGGATTTACTTGGCTTACACGATTTATGAAGAGCCATTCGGCCTGTACCGCTGACCGGGTAATTTACCAGAGCAGCAGACGCCTCAGGAGGGATCACAGGAGACAGATGCCTGGGGCACACCACCAGCGCATGCTGTGACGCATGTGCAACAGAATGGGAGAGGGACGAGGACATGGAGTCCATCGCTGAATGAAAAGCTTCAGTTAAAGAGCAATGCAGAAGACCTGCAGCGTCTACTTGAGGGACAAAGGGAACCACTAGAAGTGCGTCCCAGAGCCTCGCCAACGACTAAAGCCATATCTTGGGGGACATCAAGGTCCCCTAAGGACAAAGAGGCAGCCTGCTTAGACATAATTGAATTACTAAAGATATAATAAGGATTGCAAAGAATTAGAAATAGTCAACAATATGCACGTACAGAGTAAATAAGCTCAACTGTGCTGGGAAAAAAAAAGACGAATCCAGGGGCAGAAAACAGTAAATAAGCTCAGCAGATATTTGAAGGAAAGAACTGCGTATAAACTACCTGTTCCTACACCACACCAACAAAAACCAGAAACCACTCCCCAGAAGTAAAACGCTACAAAATTGAAAATCATTAATAAGGGGGTGTGGGGAAGTCAGACGTGGTGACTCCCTAGCAAAAAGAGGGTTGTAAGAGGCGAAAAAATGCTTCAAACAGGCAAACGTGCCAAATGGGAACAGAGGAGTAATGTAAGTCAAATAAGGGAAAGAAGGGGAGAAAACTAACAGGCTAGTCAAGTAAACACAAAGTCAGGTAATATAGCAAGACATAGAGGAGAAAAAATATACTAAAGGACAAAATAACAGAAAGACTGAGTTCAGTCACAAAAGTGAATATAAGAAGGGTAGATAACCAAGGCTAGAAAATATAAAGTACCGTATTTGCTCGATTATAAGACGAGGTTTTTTTCAGAGCAAATGCTCTGAAAAATACCCCTCGTCTTCTAATCGGGGTCGTCTTCTAATCAGACCTCAAATAGAGGTCTGATTAGGAGACTAAGATCCAGATCCCCCGCACCGCTGCAGGGGACCTGGATCCTCCTGTCTCACCCGACCCCCCCCCCCCATACACACACTTACCGGTGCTTCCTGCTTTGTTGCCGGGGCAGCGGGTTGACGTCTACGCGATGTGCGTAGACAACGTCCGCTGCAGCCGGAAGGAGGTGTGGCTAGCAGCGGGGGTTGTCTGCGTCCGTCGCATAGACCTTCCCCGACTGTCAGAGTCGGGGAAAGTATACGCGACGGACGCATACAAACCCCCGCTGCTAGCCACACCTCCTTCCGGCTGCAGCAGAAGGCGACGTCAACCCGCTGCCCCGGCTGGAAGCACCGGTAAGAGAGGGGGGAGAGCGGGGGAAGGGGGGTGAGAGAGAGAGGGCGGGGGAGAGAGAGAGGGGGTGAGAGAGAGAGAGGAGAGAGAGAGAGAGAGTGTGTTAAATGGGGTTATAGGGTGTGTGTGTGTGTTAAATGGGGGCATAGGGCATTTCTGGAGTGGCGTTAAGGGGGCATTTAATAGAGCACTCTGCCTCCTGAAATGCCTTATACCTCCCTATATGCCACTCTGCCCCATAATATGCCTTTTAACCCCCTAAATGGCAGAGTGGCATATAGGGGTATAAGGCATTTCTGGAGGCAGAGTGCTCTATACAATGCCTTTTAACTCCCTTAATGCCACTCTGCCTCCTGAAATGCCTTATACCTCCCTATGTGCCACTCTGCCCCATAATATGCATTTTAACCCCCTAAATGCCAGAATGGGATATAGGGGTATAAGGCATTTCTGGAGGCAGAGTGGCACATAGGGGGTCAAAAGGCATATCATGGGCCACAGTGCCATATTGGAGTGGCAAGCCTGGGGGCAGATGTGCGTAACTGGGGGACAGTTTGGAAAATACAAGAAATAAAAACAAAAGAAATCTTTTTCTCAATCATAGCTTTTATTAAAAAAAAGAGTTTACATGAATTAACATTTACTGGTAAAACTTTTTTCCTTTGGGGTCGTCTTATATTCAGGCTTTTTCTTTTTTTCCTAAGTTAATATTCAGATTTTGGGGGGTCGTCTTATAATCAGGGTCATCTTATAATCGAGCAAATACGGTAAATCATCACATAAGAATATATAAAAAATTGTACTTAACCGGCATCCCAGCAGCAGAGAAAGAGGATTTGTTTGGTTGATAATGTGTTTATAGAGTGTTTGGTTGGGGCGGAGTTAGACCAGTCCATAGCATGCCTGATATGTGATATTTTTTCTTATGTACTGTTTGAGTAAAGAAAGAGTTAATGCACAATAGGAGCCTTCCTGTCTTGTAATACAATTGTCATTATGTGTCGCTTAATGTGGACACTTGGGAGAACTGTCTGCATACATATTTGTCTTAACTTAATGGGGCATTCCTTTTATTTCAGCAATAGATGTATTTAACATTGCCTTGCAGCGGTACAATTTTCATTATATTAATTTCCCCTGGTTACATTTCTAATCCTGTATCTAAATTTAAGATCTCCTCATCTCCTTATAAACCTCTGTTGTACATTACTGTTTTACAGCTAGTGAGCGGTCAATATTGCACAGAGAACAATTGGCCGCAAACAGCTTATTGTTCCAGTGAGGTACAAATAATTCTCTTTCAAGCTGATAAACCACATAAATGAAAATGATGCATACTTTTAATTGAAGTAAATGTTCTCATTTCATTTTATTTTCAATTTACTCTATTTTACCTAAAATATATTGTGTGCAACAATTGTGAAGTTGTCCTTATCGCTACGAAATCCATTGAAATACCATAGGGACAATCTTGCATAATCTTTAAAAAATGGCTATTTCATACATTAAATGTAATTTTTAATCTGTAAACACAAGTTTATGTAAAATACATTTTAACTCAATTTGAATACATATTCCATAAAGCATGTTATCGTTGCATGCTGGAATATCTATGGTTGCTGTTTTGGAGTGATATATTCTAATAAATTATATTAAAAGGCACTTGGCTTGTGAGACAACGTGGAGGAAACTGAAATGAGACAGTTTCAGGACAAACATAAAATTGGCAAAATTCACACATTAACAGAAGTCCACACAAGATGGCCTTTTTAGTTGACTACGTGGACGGACTGAGGCGGGTGCAGCTGGTGCCTTGTACCTAGGCACCGCCGTATCTCAGGCACACACTGGGCACTTGCTGAATTCTTGTTTGCCTGCGGTGGTTAGCTGATGGCTTAAAACATGATCATCCGTCTGACATCTCCAACACTGTATATGGGGTCACATCATGTAATGTCACGTGACCCATGAAAAAGCAGTGGGTTTTATGACTTAAATCATCAAAATGGGTAGGGAATCATGGCTATGCAGGTATAAACTGTGGCATATGCCTTCTGTAAATACAAAGTACATTATGGTAAATAAATTGCTAGGCATTATTTAATGCTACTATTTACTATTCTTCATAATTATATATATATATACACACACAGTTGTGTGAACAAGAAAATACACCCTCTTTGAATTCTATAGTTTTACATATACACACACAGTTGTGTGAACAAGAAAATACACCCTGTTTGAATTCTATAGTTTTACATATCGGGACATAATAATAATCATCTGTTACACCGTGTACATTATTTATTCAACAAAAATAAAGCCAAAACGGAGAATCCATATATGTCAGGGCTCAGGTAAGCAGGTCAAGAAGGAGCCCAGTAGCAGGGGATATCAGGTGGCTCGGTTTGTACCCCACGATGCATCATTACTTAAAGGATGGTACAGAGAGGCAAAAATTAAGCTCAACAGGCTAAATCTTAATAAGATCTGGTCTGTATTGGAGAAGTTGGCAAGACAGGCAGGTACACGCTGTAGACACGACCAAACAGGGAACAGATGTATAGTATGATAGTCCTCTAGTTGGGCACAAGATAGCACTAGGACGCTGTAGCTGGACTGGCTGGGCCCGTTCTCTGGAACACGGCAGAAAAAACACAGACAGGGAACCAGGAAACACGGCTGAATACACAGTCCTCAGGCAGGATACATGCCAGGGCACGGGACACACAGCAGGGGGGCCTCAGCAGGGGAGGGCTGGCAGCCTATGGCCTGGGGGGCAAGTCTAGTCAAGTGGCCCACTGCGCCAGCAAAGCGGCTGTGAGCGACATTGAAAGCGGCCGTCGTGCGGCAGTCACTCCACCGGCGCCTAATGAAATTAAAGCGGCCAGCGTGCACGCACCACGCCGCCCAATAGCCGTGCCTCAGCTCTTTATCCCACCCCTTTTAAGACGTGGGACGAAGAGCTGAGGAATGGCCATTGGGCCTGACTGCCACACGACGCAAGGGCGTCCATAAAACATGCGACTGGTCACATGTGGGACAAGTAAAAAGGCGATATAAAGCAACTGTATAGTTTCAAAACCTGAGGCCGCAAATCCATTTTAAAAGCGGCCCTGCCTTTTTCCATATGTCTTGTGCTTAAAAGCAGTTCAAAAATATATGCAACACTGTCTCATCTTGTGTACGCAAATTTTTTGGGCACTTAGCTGTGGTACCAAGACCTCTCCTGTGCTGAAATTATATTTATTTTTAAAGCGCCGGCCGATTCCGCTGTTACATTCATTAGAACAATTTATAAACACATACAATAACAAACTGGTGCAAAGGATAAAAGGGCCCTGCTCTTGCGAGCTTACAATCTAGTTGGTGGTTGAGGGGAGTGAGAGAATAGGAGAGGACTGCTTGGATGGGAATGAGTTGATCTAGTTGCGATGATGTGTATGCAAACATTCGTGTACTACCTGCCATGCAAGATCTCTCTGAGAGTTGGCGACATACATTCTGCTATGTATTCACTCTTGGAGACTGTATGAGAGAGTATTGTGCCACTTGTTCAGTTTGTTCCTACGATTATATAACAGCAGTCAACTTCCTTGGATTTGATAAAATATCCGGGCTAAAATCTTGGATAAGTTGTATAATTTTTTCTAAAATGACATACTGCTTTGGCGGATTTAAAAGCACAGGAGAGATAAGAGACAGTGAGTAAAAATTATATTTCCTAAAAACATGACCAGCCGTGTAGCGTAAAAAAGGAAGCAAAAGTACATTCTTTATAAAAGCTGTTAAAACACATAGTAAAAAAAACTTTATGTATAAAAAATGCTTCACATTAGGCAGGGGCTTACCTAGAGTATTTGGCATGCGGGGCAGATCCTTTATGTGGCAACCCCCCGCACAAAAAAATTCAGCCGGTGCACAGACAACCTCCCCTGCTGTCGGCACTTCCACCGAAGCTTCTATGCTGGAGCACCGGAAGGTCATGTGATGCCAGCCCTCAGTCATAGAAGCCCCGGCGGAAGTACTTGTCAACAGCAGCGGAGGTCTGCATCGCACAATGGGCTGCCCCACTAGACACCAGGCAGTCTGAAGCACGGGTCACAAGTAAAGGGATGTACTGGTGGGTGTTAAATGGTTTTCTGGAGTCAGAGTGCAATATAGGGGGTTAAAAGGCATATCAAGGAGACAGAGTGGCACATAGTGGCAAATAAAAGGAAACAAAAGCAAAAAAAAACATTTTTTCAATCATAGTTTTTAGTAAATATGAAAAAATTATTTACATGTTAATTAATATTTACTAGTAAAACTTGTTTTCCTATAGGGTAGCCTTTTATTCAGGCTTTTTCTTTTTTTCCTAAATTAATATTCAAGTTTTGGGGGGGTCGTCTTATATTTGAACAAATACGGTGTATATATATGCAAAAATGTTTTTTATGAGCAAGTCCTACAATTAGGGCTATGTCTTCACAAAACTTGTCGCATGGAAAGAGTTAAAATATTGGAGTGCCTAGTTTAAAAAATGTATGATTTCATGGGGTAAATTGCACTGGCCGGCTTCAAAGATCCCCGGAATAGCACATGAGGCACAACGACCAGATTTCAGAAAAAAATGGTTTTTAAATAACAAAACGCTACTTGTAATTATTGCCCAATAACTTGCAGAAAAAAACAAAAAAACATAAAAACATTGAGTATTTCTAAACTCAGGACAAATAGTAGAATCTATTTAGCAGGCTTTTTCATTAGTTTTTGCAGATGAGTAAAATATTTTTCAAATAAAAGTGAGAATAGGTCCACATTTTATCATTTTTTGACAGTAAATTAGATGATATGATAAAAATAAGGACTCTAGGGTTGTGCAATATACACAAATGTCATCCATGTAGCCCAGAGCCTTCACCTGTACACCCCCCCCCAGGATGGGGATGCCCCGGGTGAACTTATCCTTTCATAGAATGGCTAAAAAGCCATTTTATTACAATTTCACAACTTATATAAAACATTAATACGTTGAATAAAATCATCTGGGAATGCCATTTTCTTATAAAGAGATATTCATGGGATCAAAAGATTTTTAAAAACGAGAGATAAAATGGCCAGTTTTTGTTTACAGTCTTTCTGATACCAGATCTCATCACGTATTACATTGAGGTAATCCCAGATAGCATGTCCTGGGATACCACTGATCTGATCTGGGTGAATGACCTTATCTATCTATCTATCTATTGATCTGTCGAGGCATTTCATCGACACCATTGATGTTTAGGAGAGTGACCCCAATGAGCGACCTCCGGGCACTCCCAGAGTTGCTGTTACCTTGTTGCATTGGCATGTAGCATGCTAATACATAACCAGGAGGCCCTAGAGAATGTTTTGCGGTTTGGGGTCTACTGTTCTTTCTCTTTTGCTTCCCAAGAGAGAAGGGAGTGATAGTACTAACCGAACAAATGAGGACCGGCGTTGTCGCGAAGGAAAGGACCCTTACGTAGGACCTTGAGGTAGGTAGCACCTGGTCACGGGGGTTGCAGACACGGAGACCACAACAATGCATGAAAAACTAAGTAGCAGACAGGTCCTGCTAATCAAAAAGCCCTTGATTAATTGTTCACCATCAATCATGACCACCTCTATAAAAGCCACATTTTTAGCAGCTTGTTGGTCTGGAGCATTCAGGTGTCTGTTAACATCAGCAATGGTCTTAGAGAAGAAATTGTTGCTGCCCGTCGGTCTGGGAAAGGTTATAAGGCAAAACAATTTAAAGTCCATCATTCTACAGTGAGAAAGATTATTTAAAAAGTTGAAAACATTCTAGACAGTTGCCAATCTTCCCAGGAGTGGACATCTTAGCAAATTAACCCAAGGTCAGACCATGGAATGCTCAGAGAAATTGCAAAAAAACTGTAGTTACATCTCAGACTTTACATGCCTCAGTGAGCATGTAACCCCTTAATGACAAGACTGCTTCTTTCTCGTAGTACATTTTGGGACAAAGGCTCTTTTAAATTTTTTCAGTGTTGCTGTTTAGCTGTAATTTTCTTCTTTCTCATTTTGTGCACCCAGACAGATTATATATTGGTTTTTTTTTCAGGACAAACAGGACTGTCTTTAGACACCATTATTTTTATCATATCATCTAATTTACTATAAAAACATGATAAAATATGGTGATTTGTTTTGAAAAATCTTTTACTCATTGTCACGCGCAGCGTGCAAATAGAACCCGTAGTCAGGTAGAACAGCACGGGGAAAGTCCAACAGACAGGGATCAGAGGTAACAAGCGCAGGATGGCCGAAAAACAAGCCAAGATCAGGAAGCCGGAAGTCAGGGTAGTCGAGGAGTAAGCCGAGGTCAGGAAGCCAGAAGTCAGGATCGTCGTGGAGGAAGCCGGAATCAAACGCCAGGAAAACAGGAACGAGAACAAGCTGAGTCGGTAACAGGAATCAAAACAGGAATGCTTACTGAGGAATAGACACTATCAAGATAGGTACGACCATTAGAAGGCAAAGCTGGAAGGTTTCTGAGTCCCTTCAATAGGAGGATCAATTTGGTGCCAAAATAGAGTCTCCCGCCAATTTTCAACAAGTCCGTTACGTCACTTCCGGTCCGCGGCTATCTTGTGATTGGCGAGATCGCAAAATTCTAAAAGGAGCGGTAGTACTGGCTGGCGCCACTAGGTGGCGTGCAGAGGATCGCGTGCACGCGGCAGGACCGGACCTGATCCCAGTAGGTGGCGGCTGCCGCGTAGAGGTGCAGGGTTTTCCCCATCCTCGCGCAGGCGGAAGCTGTCTAGCGGAGGCGGGAGGTCTCCCTCTTCTCCACGGTGGCTGGGTCTGCTGTGCCGAGGCCGGGGGTCTCCCCCTTCTCCGCGGCGGCTGAGGCTGCTGTGCCGAGACGGGGGGTCTCCCCCTTCTCCGCGCCGGCTGAGGCTGCTGTGCCGAGGCGGGGGGTCTCCCTCTTCTCCGCGGCGGCTGAGGCTGCTGTGCCGAGGCGGGGGGTCTCCCCCTTCTCTGTGGCGGCTGAGGCTGCTGTGCCGAGGCGGGGGGTCACCCCTTCTCTGCGGCGGCTGAGGCTGCTGTGCCGAGGCGGGGGGTCTCCCCCTTCTCCGTGGCGGCTGCCAATCCGAAGACCCGGAGGAACCAGTAGCAAGGTCCGTAACACTCATCTGCAAAAATTAATGAAAAAACCCACCGGGGGGTGGAGGTTGTGATTGACAGACCAGTGATTTGAATCACTGGTCTGTCATTTAACCCATCTATGACCGTGATTCACGGTGAATCACGGAGATCGGGAGGTTGTGAAGCCCCCTCCGGGACATTGCAGGCTTGTCTTAATGAAGAGGCAACCTGGAATGCCCCTCACCAGATTTGCATCTGGCACTGGGGTGTGTTTAACAGACCAGTGAAGGTCAGAAAAGCTTTTATTTTTGTTTGCCTGGATGGCCTTACTTGTGTGCCCCCTGATATGCCACTGTCCCCCTGATATGCCACTGTGCCCCTGATATGCCAGTGATATGCAACTGAGCCCCCTGATATACCTTTTACCCCCAGATATGTTTTATGCCCCCCTGATATGCCTAATATCGATATGCCTTATACCCCCTATATGCCACTGAGCCCCCTGATATACATTTTACCCCCAGATATGTTTTATGCGCCCCTGATATGCCTAATATCGATATGCCTTATACCCCTATATGCCCTGAAATTCATAATACACCATACACCACTATAACTCACCCATACACCACTCTGGCTCCTCCCCCTCCCATACACCACTCTGGCTCCTCCCCCTCCCATACACCACTCTGGCTCCTGCCCCCTCCCATACACCGCTCTGCCTCTCTACCCGGCTCCGTTACTGACAGGCACTTTCACTGCAGCTTCATAGAAGCCTCAGCGTAAGTGAAGGTGAGTAACGGAGGCTGTCTGTGCGATGCAGACCCCCACCGGCTGACAGAGAGGATGATCCTCTGTCAGCCGGTGGGGGTCTGCACGATGCCTTCACTTACGCTGAGGCTTCTATGAAGCTGCAGTGAAAGTGCCTGTCAGTAACGGAGTCGGGAGAGCCTTTAAATACTTTCCCAGCCACAGAAGTTAAGCTGGCAGGTCTATATTTTCCAGGCAAAGAGTTTGAACCCTTTTTGAATATAGGAACCACATTTGCCTTCCTCTAATGCTCTGGTACAATTCCTGAAAAAAAGAATCACGGAAGATTAGAAACAGAGGTTCACTTATTTCCGCTCCTTAAGTACTCGTGGGTGAATACCGTCAGGCCCAGGAGCTTTGTTCACATTAACTTTCATTAGTTGCTGCAGCACCTTGTCCTGAGTCATCCAATCACAAATAGTTATTTTAAGTTTCTGCTTTTTCCTGGTCCTCGTTAACCAACACTCCCATCTCTGTTTTTAATGAACCTACACTTTGCTTTTTTGATTTTTTTAGAATTTATGTACTTAAAGAATTTTTGGGGGGGTTGGTTTTGCTCTCTTTGGCTACCCCTCTCTCATTTTCTAGTTTAGCCCATCTAATGACCCTTTTGTATGCATTATTGACTTCCTTATATCTTATATAAGATGCCTCTGATTTGTCTGATTTAAATGCTTTAACATTGCCACATTGGTTTCGGTTTCAATTTGTTTCTTTTATATTTATTACCCAACAGTACATACTGAGAAGTGTTTGAAGATACTCCATTTTTCCTCAGTGTTTTTATCACTATAGAGTTTATGCCAGTCAATATGTTGCCCTTATCTTATTAAAATTGGCCTTACTAAAATTATATGTTTTAGTATTTATTTTTTGAGTTTATTTCAAAAGACACCAGATTGTGATCACTATTACCCAAGTTCTCCCCCACTTAAATGTTTGACAGTAGATCAACATTATTTGTTATAACAAGAGCCAGACAAGAATCCTTTCTAGTTGGTGCTTATACCATTTGTGACATGAAAGTGTCATTTAACAGGTTGAAAAACCTGAATCCCCTTTATCCCAATTTATGTCCTGGTAATTAAAATCTCAAATAATTAACATGTTACCCAGATTCCAATTTGAAAATTGCGCACCTCCCAAATGTGGCCTATTACCCCACAGACAACCAAACAAACCCATGCATGGGGGTATCACTGTACTCAGGAGATGTTGCTTAACACATATTGGGGTATTGTTTGCCAGTGGCAAATACCAGGAGCAGTAAATTCATACCTAAATTAAAAAAAATAGTTTCAAAATAGCAAAACGCTACTTTTTACCCTATAAAGTGCAAAAAAAGTATACAAAACCTAAAAACATTGGGTATATCTAAACTCAGGACAAATATTAGAATCTATTTTGCTGATTTGTTTATTAGTTTTTGCAGATGGATAAAATATTTTTCAAAGAAGTGAGAAAAAGTCCTTTTTTAAACAAAATTCACCATATTTTATATTTTTTAGACTAAATTTGATAATGATAAATAATGGTACCTAAAGAAAGTCTACTTGTCCTGAAAAATAAAACAAACAATATATAATGTGTGGGTGCACTAAATGAGAATTACAGCTAAACAGAAAACTGCTTTTGTCCCAAAGTGTACTACAAGTAAAAAACTGTCTTGTCATTAAAGGGTTAAAAACAGAACAGAAGTATGTTTACCCTCATTTATATAACTGCTTCATCTGCCTTCTGTTTAATTATTCCTGGTTCATGGTTTCCTCTGTCACTTACACACTCTCTTTTTTGTTCACCTGGCAATTTTCATCCGTATTTGTTTTGGCACAACTACTAATGCGTTTTGCCTCTTAAAGATTAGCTCTATATTTCCTTCCATTTTCTTCATTTTTAGCATGTTCTATACTATGCTGTACAAGCTACCTTCTTTTCTAATATATTTGCCACATCTGTGCCACATCATTGGTTTCCTTTTTCTTTTAGTTAACAAGTTTAATGCAAATGTTCTGCTGCCTTTAACAGGACATCGCTTACATAGTTCAGTTTCTTGTGGATTCCATCTAAAGATGTCCAGATCATCAAAGACTCACCTACAAATCTTTCAATTTCAGAAAAGACTTTGTTTTAGTGTGGTGCCACAGAACCACTGTCCTTATATTAAACCACATTGTTTGACGACGCTTAGAACCTAAAAACGTTCTTATAGTCACGTCCAGAATTAAGTCTTCATTTGTGTATAATTTATCATAGCCTCCTTTCTTTTGACTCCTCTACCAAATGTCTAAAATCATTTAGAATGTCTCCAATCTTGGATGATGCAGCTGTTTGTTTTTTCCTGTCTACATTAGGGAGAATACAGTCTCTCATCATGATAACTTCACCTTTCATTGACATTTCAGTCATATTTTCAGCTAGCAGGCGGTCCGTCTCCTTTGCATGTCCAGGGGTCTATTTAGCACACCACTGTGCAGTTCTAAAATTACCCAAACGGTTTTTAGGTACTCCTCCTTGCCTATAAGATTAACCATTAAGCTATTTCTTAGCAACCCCCTCCTTCTTTACTGCATTTTTTCTATCCTTTCTGTATAACATGTACTGTATCCTGGTATGACAACATCCAGAGGCGTATGTAAGGTATGGCACCTATGGCTCGTGTCATAGGCGCCATTTGAAAGGGGGGCGCCAGTGATCTTGTTTGTTCCTGACAGTGACAGCTGACTGAGATAAGGTGTTTGACGCTGTCACTGTCAGGATTAAGATTTTTCCCGGCCGGGGAAGCAGGAAGGAGTCCCTGCTTCCCCACAATGGTCTGCCTCTGCAGCGCCCACCCTGGCGCCACAATGGTTTGTTCCCCTCTGCGCCCCCCCATCTCAACTAACTAGCTTGCGCCGCAGGCGTGGGAAAAATTTGCTTTACTTCATTAACTTTTCATTATACAAGAGCAATGTAGCCCATGTACCAAGAGTACCGTTACTATGGTAAGACATTTATACCACACGACCCACAATTTATTTCTTTTTAAGTAAATCCCATATATATACAGTTTAATTTATTACCAGTAACTGTATAGTTAAGTGCACCGATTAAATGACACATAAAGATGTTAGAAAATAGCAGTGAAAAATCTCTTTCCATAAGTATGCAGAGATCCCCAGGCATTTATTTAGCAATATCCAAGTCATTGCACGTAAACATTAAACATCCCATCTTTCCAGTAGTGCTATACCTCCAAGGTGCAATGAAATCAACAAGAAATTGTGATATCAACAAGAAATGTTATCTGCTTGTAGAATGATGACAGGTAACAAGGGAAATACCTGATGTTCGATGAATATGCTTTCCCTATTACAGACATAGCAAATTTAAAGTCAGCTATAAAGTATATGAGTTCTCTGGTTATAATGGTGTGATCTACAAGGCTGTTCCTTAGTAGATCAGGTTGAAAAGAAACCTCCAAAAAAGTCCATTAAGTTCACCCTTGCTGTTGATCCAAAAGTTTTTCATGTAGTATAAGTAATGACAGTGCAAGCTATTATTGTATACAAGCCATTGACTGCTGTCATGTCCTGCTTGCTCAGGACTGTCATTAATACTAGTCTGTGGCATCACATCTGTACACTCCTTACTGCCGACAAGTGAATGTGTCCTTTTAATACCAGGTGTGTGTGGCCTGTCAACTGGAAATTGTGACTAGGAAGTTTCGGCTACTCGCAGATCTACACAATTGCGGCTGTAGAGAGTTCCACAAGATAAGAGCGAGGTGCAACCTTTTGCAGATAGGTACCCATTCTCCAACGACTTGTTTTATCTCCAGGCAGCGGTTTCATACCAATTTATTCTCCAATATTCAGTTCAGGAAAATCACTAGCAGATGTCTCATATTGTGCCTTGAACACTTGCCTCTTAAGTCGTAACTTTTCTGGTACACCTTGTATCACAGAGAGTTCAAGTAGCTTGTAGGCTACTGGTAAAGAAATCTCCTTGACATCAGTCTCTGTGCCGGACTACTCTCCATGACCTCGGTTGGGGTATTTTCTTCGATGTAAGATGGCTTTCCACAGTTCTTTACCATCACATTTTTTTTCCAGCCAGGTTACATGATTGTCCCTTTGAAGGGCTGGAGCTGAAGCCACATTCAGCTTAAAACACATTATAAAATATTAAATTGCCCTCCGACAACCCGACTTAGAGTTCCACGAAAATGTCTGTCTCTGCCCGGGGACAGGAGTTCCAGGGCAACTCCAGTTAACCTGGGCCTGTCACACTGGCCACCCCATCAGAACTATAGACTTCAGTGTTTGCAAAGTTGCATCTCTTTCTGTGTACTGTATGAGCTGATGTAGCCACTGATCTGTGACATTAAAATATTCTGCTCGATTGACTTTGGCAAAGAAATTTCGTTCCTGCTGCTGTAAACAAACTGCAAGATGCTCATGCACGCCTCCAGGTGCCACATGTTGGCTGTTGTAGTTCTGCTTAAGGTGTCACTGATGTACATTCCACATCCTGGCTTGTAGACAACATTGAGGTTATAATGCTGCAATGTAAGCATCATGCTCTGCAAACGCTTGAGAGCACACAGAAGACGCTCTGATTGAATCTTGGACATAGAGATAATGATTGAACAGCTGGCAGGTAAAATCAATGCTTAAACATTCCTTTTCGATTTGAGCATAAATTGAGTGCTCTGGAGGCAAATGCAACTGGCTGACAACATCCAAGGCCATTTTTGCTTGAGTCACTTTGTATTGTAACAGGCTTTGTGACGTCATACTATTTCTGCACCTGGGCAGATGTGGCCAAGCGTTTTCTTTCCTCCACTGCCTAGTCATGCTTGGGAGGCCAATGCCAAACTGTATCTTTGTCCAGAAGTCTTCTCAATGGATCACATATCTCAGACAAGTGCGGCATGAATTTTGCTACAGTATTTTGTAAGTACAGTTTCTCACAAAAGCGAGTACACCCCTCAGATTTTTGTAAATATTTTATTATATCTTTTCATGTGACAACACTGAAGAAATGACACTCTGCTAAAATGTAATGTAATTAGTGTACAGTCTCTATAACAGTGTAAACGTGCTGCCCCCTCAAAATAACTCATCACACAACAATTACAGTCTAACACCAAAAGTGAGTGGAAATGTCAAAATTGGGCACAGTTAGCCATTTCCCCTCCCCGGTGTCATGTGACTCGTTAGTGTTACAAGGTCTCAGATGTGAATGGGGGAGAAGGTGTGTTAAATTTTGTGTTATCGCTCTCACACTGGTCACTGGATGTTCAACATGGTACCTCATGGCAAAGAACTCTCTGAGGATCTGAGAAAAATAATTGTTGCTCTACAAAAAGATGGCCTAGGCTATAAGAAGATTGCCAAGACCCTGAAATTGAGCTGCAGCACGGTGGGCAAGACCATACAGCGATTTCACAGGAGAGGTTCCACTCAGAACAGACCTCGCCATGGTCGACCAAAGAAGTTAAGTGCATGTGATTAGCGTCATATCCAGAGGTTGTCTTTGGAAAATAGACGTATGAGTGCTGCCAGCATTGCTGTAGAGGTTGAAGGGGTGGGGTCAGCCTGTCAGTGCTCAGACCTTACGCCACACACTGCATCAAATTGGTCTGCATGGCTGTCATCCCAGAAGGAAGCCTCTTCTAAAGATGATGCACAAGAAAGCCCGCAAACAGTTTGCTGAAGACAAGCAGACTAAGGACATGGATTACGGGAACCATGTCCTGTGGTCCAATGAGACCAAGATAAACCTATTTGGTTCGGATGGTGTCAAGCGTGTGGCACCAACCAGGTGAGGAGTACAAAGACAAGTGTGTCTTGCCTACAGTCAAGGATGGTGGTGGGAGTATCATGGTCTGGGCTTGCTTGAGTGCTGCCAGCACTGGGGAGCAACAGTTCATTCAGGGAAACATGAATGCCAACATGTACTGTGACATACTGAAGCAGAGCATGATCCCCTACCTTCTGGGACTGGGCTGCAGGGCAGTGTTCCAACATGATAACAACCCCAAACACACCTCCAAGACCTATGAACTGGCCTAAACCCTATTGAGCATCTGTGGGGCATTCTCAAAAGGAAGATGGGGTAGCGCAAGGTCTCTAACATCCACCAGCTCCATGATGTCGTCATGGAGGAGTGGAAGAGGACTCCAGTGGCAACCTGTGAACTCCATGCCCAAGAGGTTTAAGGCGGTGCTGGAAAATAATGGTGGCTACACAAAATATTGACACTTTGGGCCCAATTTGGACATTTTTACTTAGGGGTGCACTCACTTTTGTTGCCAAGGTGTTAGACATTAATGGCTGTGTGAGTTATTTTGAGGGGACAGCACTGTTATCCAGGCTGTACACTCACTACTTTGTAGCAGAGTGCCATTTCTTCAGTGTTATCGCTTGAAAAGATATAATAAAATATTTACAAAAATGTGAGGAATATACTTGGACAAAGCCAATAAAACACCGTACCGCTTTGGTGTCACCAAGCTGTGGCATGTCCACAATGGCTTTAATCTTATCTGGGTCAACTTTTAAGCCTTGTGAGGACAGGATATGTCCATGGAAGCGGACTTCTTGTACCTTGAATTGCAATTTCTTTGCGCTGAGTCTCAGCATTGCGTGTCTGCAACGATCCAATAGTGCTACTAGCTTCTCATTATGGTCATGATCAGCTTCCTCACCTGTACTTTCTATGTCAGTTACAAGAATATCATCAGTTATTTGCTCAATTCCATGGAGCTCACGTCACCGTTCATGCTGCTTTTGCTGATACACCTCTAGGGCTACAGGGACTCCAAATCGAAGTTGAGTCATCTTTTTCTGCCCCAGGGAGTCCAGAAGGTGGTCATGTAGCTACTCTTTTTACTGTAGAAAGGCATCTCTTGCATCAAAGTGTAAAAATCAGTGCATTGGGTATTATGTCCAAAACATCCTCAGGTTCTGGCATTATGTAATGTGACCTTCTTCACCATGATCAGGCCATGTTCAGGAACTTTGGATCAATGTAAATTCTAATCATATCAGGCTTCCTAATAACCATGCTGCTTATCCAATCAGTTGGCTCTGATACTGATGTAAGATGTATGTCAGCTTCATACTTATCCAGTAGCGCTTTTACTTGTGGCTTAATGGCTACTGGCACATTGCGTGGGGCACATTGTACTGGTGGAATGATAGGATCAAGTTCAAAATAAACCTCTCCTGGAGTGGATACTACTGGGCCATTAAAAACATCACTGTAGACATTGAGTATTTGCAGTTTTGTCAGTGACCTTAGCAGGGGCTTTGAAAGCTGATTATCAACATTATGCAGCTCAGCAGGAATAGTGAACTGCATCAGCCCAGGCACTCACATGCTGAACCAGACAATAGCGGTTTCTGATTGACTTTAACAATCTCAAATTCAAGTTTGTGTATATGTTTATGTATGATGCACTCTGGAAAACTCCCAATGATTCCATTAGGTCCCCTCAATATAACTTCAGTAAGGTTGAAGAGGTGCACTCGTTGCCAGTTTCATCTTGTCTTTCAAACACATGATATCACATGTTGCACAAGGTCCAACTGGCAGGGTTGGCATATATTATTCAATCTGAGATTTACAAACCATTTTTTAGATTTTACAGCACCAATGCATTCTTTTAAGTAAATCACATTAGTGATAAGCAGGTGTGCATTCTCAGGATCAAACATTTGTTCAATTGTGTGCAGCTTCCTTGCTTCCTTTTTCTTGACAGACATACTCCAGCAAAATGATTTAGCCTACCAAATGATTCAGATTTTCCCATATGTAGGACACTGTTTTTCGCTCGCATATGTACACTGTCACAGTACTTGCATGATCTAGGCTTGCTCACAGGTGAGTTGCTTTTCTGATTATTTTGCTAATGCTTGTGGTTCTTCAAGCTTAGCAGTTGCTTGATACTGCTATTGATACTGTCAGTCTGTTTACCCTGCTCCATAGCTCTCATATGTTTGTCAGTAAGTTCTGCAGTACGACATATCTCAATTGCTGCATGTAGGTATTGTCACATGTGCCCCTTGGGTCCTCTTCAAGCAGAAGAGACTGGCCAGGATTGCCAGGGGGCATGTTCCCATTATGTGATTGGCGGGAGAGGGGTGTCTTAATTAGGCGCTGGATTTATTAACCCGGAAGTCCTGTCCACTGATTCCCTGGTGTGGTCTATGTCATTGAGTATCCTGTTTGGAGCTACTTTGCAGTATATGGATTTCAGCTCCGTGTATGAACCCGGCTTGTCTGCCTCCCAGCTCCGTGTATGAACCCAGCTTGTCTGCCTCCCAGCTCCGTGTATGAACCCAGCTTGTCTGCCTCCCAGCTCCGTGTATGAACCTGGCTTCTCTGCATCCCAGCTCCGTGTCTGAACCCGGCTTGTCTGCCTCCCAGCTCCGTGTATGAACCCGACTTGTCTGCCTCCCAGCTCCGTGTATTAACCCAGCTTGTCTGCCTCCCAGCTCCGTGTATGAACCCGACTTGTCTGCCTCCCAGCTCCGTGTATTAACCTGGCTTGTCTGCCTCCCAGCCCCGTGTATGAACCCGGCTTGTCTGCCTCCCAGCCCCGTGTATGAACCCGGCTTGTCTGCCTCCCAGCCTCGTGTATGAACCTGGCTTGTCTGCCTCAAAGCTCCGTGTATGAACCCGGCTTGTCTGCCTCCCAGCTCCGTGTATGAACCCGGCTTGTCTGCCTCCCAGCTCTGTGTATGAACCCAGCTTGTCTGCCTGCCAGCTCCGTGTATTAACCCCGACTTGTCTACTTACCTGCTTGTGTATATCCTCTATATAGCCGGTGATCGGTTTGGTATTCTTGCTGTTTGTGGGAAACCCCTTATTTCGCGAATCGTGCTCTAAACCAAAGTTCTCTACTGAAGTGTATTTCCTGATCTGCCTGCCTACTCTAGGACCACTATCTATATTAATCCTCACTGTTGGGATCTACCAAGCCCCGGTTTTCTGCCTTGGGGTATCTACTTCTTGCTGCAGCTTTACTGGGCAAAGATATTCTGTGGTGAGTAGGTGGTGGTATGCCATTTCAGTATTTATGCCAGTATTGAGCCATACTCACTGCTTGCAGCTTTTTCTCTTAGCCTTGTGACAAAGTTGTCTATCGCTTCACCTTCTTATTGCTTGTATAAATATATATATCTCTTTCATATTTTTTTTAATGAAAGCTTCTAATGCATCAATTATGGCTTTAGTGTCGTTCTTTTGCTCCTCTGTGAGGTTCAAATTATGCTTGTAAACATGGTGGCACTCACTGCCCATCACCCTCCTCAGTGTGGCTGCTTGCACTGCTGCAGGCTTCTCATTCAGTGTGGCTAGGGATTAATCCTCAAATTCAGCTCTGAAGTTTTCCCAGTTACTGCTACATTCTTCACTCGTCCTAATTGCCCCAGGTAGTGGAATGATATTGCAAGCTTCTAGCTTCAAATGTGTGGAAACAGACCAGGTTCAGATACTGCTGACACCATGTTTCATGTAGTATAAGTAATGACAGTGCAAGCAATTAGTGTATAGAAGCCATGTTTCAGATGATACAGGAAACAACAAAACAGGAAACAAGTGCAATAGAAATGAACCATAGAGT
Organism: Spea bombifrons; assembly: GCF_027358695.1. Classification (NCBI taxonomy): domain Eukaryota; kingdom Metazoa; phylum Chordata; class Amphibia; order Anura; family Pelobatidae; genus Spea; species Spea bombifrons. Next base: position 12,269,364 of record NC_071097.1, read on the forward strand.
TGCATGTAAACAAAACATAACATCCAGAAGGACAAGAAAACAAAACACTGAATTGTGCCTCAAAAAGAGTGAACGTTCATTCTTGACTTCAACAGACCAGGTTCAGATACTGCTGACACCATGTTTCATGTAGTATAAGTAATGACAGTGCAAGCAATTAGTGTATAGAAGCCATGTTTCAGATGATACAGGAAACAACAAAACAGGAAACAAGTGCAATAGAAATGAACCATAGAGTTGCATGTAAACAAAACATAACATCCAGAAGGACAAGAAAACAAAACACTGAATTGTGCCTCAAAAAGAGTGAACGTTCATTCTTGACTTCAAAATGCCAATCTGTAGTCTGCAGAAAGGTTTGCAATATTCTGCAAAAGGGCAGAGCCGCAGCACACACCACAGGGGACAGCCTCTCCCTCATTCCGGGAGGGTGTAAGACGAGACTCCATCCTTTTCCAGAAGCACTCCTGTGGGCCTAGATAACTGAGTTGGTACCGGAGCGAAACATACAAAGAATGAGAATCAAGAAAAAAAACAAAGCACGTGACAAAGATTTAGGATAAGCAGTAATTAATACAGTTTTGTTAAATTGAAGGGGAGTGTTTTACATGATTCATAAAATTAAATTGCTTCTGTTAGATTTTAGCAGATGGAAGGTAGTAGTTACTTTAACTGCAGATAGGAAGGTAGATATTCCCAAATCCATAAAAAAACGGCAGATGGTTTTTATACACCAAACTTCAACAATCTGTGCAAAGGATGGAATGAATAAAACAAATTAACCCTATGAAATTAACAATATCATTTTTCAAAGATTTCAGAATCAGGAAACCCAAACTTGGGATTGTCATAGGATAGGAGCATTTATACTAATGACAAATGGAGGTTTAATATAAACAAGAGTTTTGGTAAAACATGTTAAAGTGTTATAAGGTTTTCATAATAATTCCATGACTTTTGAAAAACCGACTAGCCAGCCAGGTTGTGCATATTAACCCAGCTGCTCATACATGCCTACTAATTTTAGTAACTTTAGTAACTTCTGAAAGCGGATAAACCTGTTGAATTAAAAAAAGAGGAGAGCTATGAAAAAAAATCAAAACAATTCCTAACTACAATAGATTATTGTAGATGTTGAAGTGAAAGACATGAATCCTATACGCAGATTTCTAGTGCTGCAAGCATGTATGTGTCACAGAGCTGGATAGTCCGACCGACTACCTCCGCTGACTTGTGCTCCATTAGACTGGGACAACGCACTCTTTCCCCGGTTTCCCAGTCACTAGCCGAGACTCAGTGTAGAGTATAACCAAAATGAAGACTACTTTTTTTTCCCCATACACAGGGCTGGATATAGCCAGAAAATCAAACATTAACATAAAACAAGATATTGGGGTACAAACTGCCCCCTTAATCTGCCTCCAGAGACAACAGGGTCAGTAAAAGGGATTTACAGTACAATGGGGTCCCAACCTCTGCTATCTATTACTGACCGAAATCAGTTCCAGGGATGGTTTGGCCGGGGTAAATTTCTGTAGTGGTAGAACTTGGGGGGGGTTGACTTATATAACATATTAGTGCACATTAAGCTAAAACAATGGTGGTCACTCCCTGGTTGCAGATCCTGGATGTCTGCCAGAGATGATCCCCTCAGCAAATTATGGGATGATATACTGCTGGGAGTAGACACAGAAGTCTTTACAAAGCCAAGACCTATAGTCAATAAGGAGGAGGCTGGCTCTTAGGCCTCTCCAGTGGCCCCAGTGATTGAGGGTTCCATCACAGTATGCATACTGTGAAACTAGAAAAACATTTGTGGCCAATTAAGCCCACCTCCTTACCTGAACTGCAGATATCCCGCGCAGTCCCGCAAGGCTGCCCTTGAGTTGCTCCCGTGGGAACCGCGGGACCCTCCTCCCAATGCAGTCCTCTAGGCTGCATTCATAAATTCTACTCCTAACGTATCCTTCCATGGATTCAATAGGGGTGCAGTATGATGGGACTATTGTCTCATAATCATAAACACCAATACCTATCATAGTTCAATCATGCAATTTTATCTGAAAGTAGATTTATGGGAGACTGGGGTTGCAGGAGCGAAGAGAAAGTGTCAAGATGGAGAGAGAGAAGAGAAATGTGGGTAGATGGTTAATGACAGAGAGACATATTCAAAAGAGCAATGAGCCATATACACTTACTCTCTCATGTGCAGTAAATAATATATATATATATATATATATACCGTATTTGCTTGATTATAAGACGACCCTGATTATAAGACGATTTCTGCCCCAGAAATGCCTTATACCCCTTATATGCCACTGTGCCCCATGATATGCCTTTTAACCCTCTAAATGCCACTGTGCCCCATGATATGCCTTTTGACCCTCTATGTGCCACTCTGCCTCCAGAATTGCCTTATACCCCTATATGCCACTCTGGCATTTAGGGGGTTAAAAGGCATATTATGGAGCAGAGTGGCATATAGGGAGGTATAAGGCATTTCAGGAGGCAGATTGGCGTATAGAGGGTTAAAAGTCATTTCTGGAGGCAGAGTTTCATTAAGGGGGTTAAAAGGCATTTCACAGAGCACTCTGCCTCCAGAAATGCCTTATGCCCCCCATTTAACACTTCCTCTCCCTCCTCCAAACTTACCGGAGCTTCTGAGTCCCCGGTGCGTAGTCCGGGCAGCGTGTATCGCGCAGACCTTCCCCGGCTGTCGGAGATCACGGGGAATAGACGCAGACAACCCCCACTGCTAACCCCACCTCCTCCCGGCTGCAGCGGAAGTTGTGTACGAGAATCGTGTAGAGCTCTACACGCTGCCCAGACTAAGCACCGGGGACTCAGAAGTACCAGTAAGTTGGGGGGGGGACAGGAGGATCCAGGTCCCCTGCATCGCTGCGGGGGATCTGGATCTTAGTCTCATAGTCAGACCTAGTTGAGGTCTGATTATAAGACGACCCCGATTATAAGACGACTCCGATTTTAAGACGAGGGGTATTTTTCAGAGCATTTGCACTGGAAAAAACCTTGTCTTATAATCGAGCAAATACGGTATATATATATATATATATATCACTTACACATACAGACACACTAAACATTTATTATCATTATTATCTATTGCTTTATGTAGGGCCATCATATCCCATGACATTTTGACTTACAGAGACAACAGGTGAGGGGGGCCCTGCTCAAACCAGCTTACGAGTATACACGCATACACTAGTTGGAGATCTAAATAAGCCCCCAGTATACACGCTCTAGAAGGGCCTCTCTGTAACTAGGCACTCTGGGCTGCATTTAGATCACAATCTGTAATTATAGTGCCCCCACAATAAGGTAACATACGAATATGGATGTGCAACTGTATCACAATGCTAATTGTATAATGACAGCGAAGCCTCAATGAAATGTCGCACACTAGTCAACATGATCATATGTATACAACAATAAAGCAGTATTCAATTTATCAGCATATAAATTAATCCTCCCTAAAAAGTATAAAATGTAAACAATTTGCCCAGGGGAGCTCATCATAAAGATTAATGCAATTTTAATGGGTTTAATGAAACTTGTGTAACACTAACATGATTATGTGTATAATTTGTTACAAAATAAGATAATATCTAAATAGTCAAAAATTGTGTTATATCATTTACAAGTTATTTGTATTCTGTTTCTCCAGGGCCCTGATTTAAGTTCAGTTGTTTGTATTTATAAAAATCATTAAAAGGAAGTTATACCCCAAAAATAAATTGTTTTAAAATAAAATGCACAATGCAACCATAGGGGAAATAAAAATGAAAATCAATTGGCTCTTAATAAACCTTAAAAGCTACTCACCATCTCTAATACCTTCCACAAATAATAGGTAGAGGATGGCTAAAAATAAAAAAAAAGCCCAGACATTTTTACATTTAGATTATACTTATTAGTGGGAAACGGTCAAATTACAGATTGTCCCAATTGTTATGCCTACTGTATATGTTGTATTATTGCTGGGACCACCCTTCTAGATGTAGGGTTGGGACCCTCAAGCTCCCTTTACACACACAGTAACATACTTACACGCACAAACATATGTACTTACACACACACAGTAACATACGGACAAAATCACACACAGTAACATTTTCACAGAGCAGCATACTTACACAATACTGACGAACACACGAAATAAAAAACGTACACACATATACTAACATACATACACACTAACATACTTACACGCATACAGTCACATACCTTAACACACATTAACATACTTACACATATAACCTAACATATACACACATACAGTCACATGTTACAGACACCTTTACTCACACACACACTAAAATACACGCATAGACCAACATATTCACACACTAACATATTTTATTACATTTACATACAAACAACCTACCTTTATTTACTCAGGAAGGGGTAGGCTGGTGCCAGCACTTCCGCTTCTTCAAGGTCCTCACAGGCTATGTCTGAGTGCCGGGAAATTACATCATATTCTGACGCTCAGACTCAGGGCTATCAATATAGGTAGTGCAGCCCACTACTGCGAAACTGGGGAGGAATTAAAAAGGCTTTGTGCTGGGGTTATAGTTTCCTGTGCCACCTATCCCATCAGCTCCTTTACCTGCTCTTGGAAATGACATGGAACATATAAAAATACTTACCTTGATATGATGCACTGAAATTAATGGCAGAATTTTCTTGGTATTGAAAGGTTTCATTTGACATTGGAATACAATACAACTTTGCATGTGTTGGGTTTTTATCTCTAGAATTTCACATGAAACAGATTTGCTTTGTGCTTTCACAGATTTACAGAAGAATGGTGTACAATTGGTAAGACTACCATAGGAAATGAGATCACAGCCCCAAAGAGCTGTGATAAATGATAAAATGCATTTATACTACTGTTAACGCCACTTAGAGTTGAGGTAGGTAATTAAATCGAGCCCTTAATGACATTAAAGGAGACTTAGAGACTGATTTATCAAATATACCATGTGTTTGTTATTCTTCCCTGATATATCTGGAAGGTAAACATACAATCAGTTTGATGCACCGTTAAAGTTAATTGATGCTGCCATCAATAATATTTAGATGTGCAGTACAGTGCCTGCTACATGGGTGGGGTAATTCATTTTGTTCAGCTCTTCAATGTGTGATCTTTTGAGTATATGTTATGAAACTGTTCTTATCCTTATTTCCTGATTCCTGCAATTTTTTTTTCCACCGGCAACACAACAACTTACTCTGACCGGAGCACAACAGTATTCCCCTGGAATCACCTGCGGTCTGCTAAAACTCTTAGCAGTTGTCGCTCCCCCATAAAGCCTCTGATCACTATGCTATTTGGGGATGAGGGAGGCAGTTGTAAGATGAATATGGGGTTTGGGGTCACCCCATTAGGGGGACTAGGGGGCACCTTATTTTCCTTACCCTGGGACGTTTCACAGCAGGACGCCAGGAAGAAAGGCATCAGGCAGAGGCCGTAATGTTTATCCTGGGAGGGACAGGGGGAGTGGAGGATATTGTATTTTACCTGGCTATGTGTATATAAATATAAATGTCCTGTTCAATAAGTGTCTTGTTTCCCCCCTTCATCGAGCTTAGACTGATGTTTGGGTGAGGAGCTATATAACACTGAAAAGGGAGAGACTTTGGGGGAGATACTGAGATTACCTGAGGACTTGAAAGCTTTAATCTAAACATATTTTTCCAATCATTAAATGTTTATTTTGTTGGAGACAGGGCTGGGTATCAGGCCAAAACTGTTAATTTTCTAGGACACTTTATTTTAGCTATACTAATCAAAGACATTTTCCTCCAAATACTCTATGGATTTATTTTCCTGGCACTTCTCAAATACTTTAAAAGATGAGAAGATGAAAAAATAAACAGTCATTGATATTCCTTACAAATGCACACTACTAATCTGTCTCAACAAGACGTATAATATGTACACATCATAGTATCTCAGCCTTGGGAATTTTATTTATGGTGTTTAAGATGAAAAGGAACTTGGACAAGGAACAAACTGTTTAACAAAGAAATACTGTAACGCCAGGGTATGTTGCTGCTGAGCAAAATATCCATATAAATATTATGCCAACAAATCTAGGTTATCATTTTTGTAAATTTTGGCAATTTATATACATTGTGTCAGTTTCACTATTCCTTTAATATATTGATTTTTCAGTGCTCAATATGTTAAAGTAGGATATATCTGGGTATGGAAATGAGCAGTAGTATGGGCCAAAGTTGTAGGCTCAACCTTTTCTGTTCATCTGCCTTTTTCCATCTGTAAGTAATATAATTATTAACAACTCTTTCCACATAAGCCTTTTTGATCTATACATGTTTCAGTTGTAAGGGGAAAAAAGCTTAACCACAAAGCACATGGTCCTGAGAAATATTTTATTTGCCACTTTGACAGGGGTGGTGTCACGGATCTGGCTAGTCCGACCGACTACCTTCACTGACTGCTCTCTTAGCCTAGGGGACACACACACTTTCCCCGGTTCCCCAGTCACTAGCCGAGACTCAGTGTAGGGTAAAACCAAACGAAGACTGATTTATTTTGGACACACACGGCTGGATATATCCAGCAAAACACATGTTAACATAAAAACAAGATGTTGGGATACAAAACGCCCCCTTAATCTGCCTCCCAGAGACAACGGGATTAACAATACAATAGGGTCCCAACCTCCACTATCTATTGCTGGCCAAAACCAGTTCCAGGGATGGCCAGGGTAAATGTTTGTAGCAGTGGAACTGGGGGGAAGGGGGCAACATAATAATGCACCATGGGGTGGAGGGGTCTGATATTAAATTAAAACAATGGCGGTCACTCCCTGTTTGCAGATCCTGGCTGTCTGCTGGAGATAATCCCCTCAGCCAGTGATGAGATGATATACTGCTGGATGTAGCCACAGAAGTCTTTTCAAACCCAGGGCCCATAAGCAATACGGCGGAGGCTGGCAGTCAGACCTCTCCAGTGGTCCCAGTGATGGAGGGTCCCGTCACAGGTGGCAAGACAGTCTCTCTCGATAGATTCATGGAGAAGTAGAAGGAACCTTGTGACAGAGACCTGTACGCAGACTGAGTAGCTCTGCCATAGAAATCTTCCTTGCCGTGTATGCTCTGTAGCTCAAGGGTTAATCCACTGTAGTTCTCCCCTCCAAGCACTAGTCGATACTAGGGGTAAGACAGAAGTCTCTTTATTGAAGACAGCACAGATATTTATACATAGGGCTTGATAGGATTAAGATATAATCTCATCAACCACCAGACAGCCCGGCGCCTCCATGCAGTTCCATGGCCAGCAATGCCCACCCGAGTCACTATTCAGGGTGATCCCGAGGGAGCGGCATCAATCCGAGGTACCCATGGAGAGCTCAAGGTCTGAAGATGTTATGATCCAAAAAGCGACATGATCCAACATCGAGACCCTGAGCGATAGCGTTGGAAACTTCCACGCGGTAGCTGGGCCAGAGTTCCATAGCAGCGGCTGGGTAAACCCCAGTCCTAAAGATTGGTAATAAAATCAGGGTTCCCAAATAAGCTCCCTCTCCGTAACCACCACCTAGTGTTGCCCACCATGAACATAGTGTAACCCCAAAAGAGCAATGTGGTGGGACAACAGGTGTCGGCGGGCATTGCCGCAGTTCCTAGCTGCCGCGCGGTTCCATGGATTTGCGGCTATGTACTGGTCAGGTGTATGGAGAGTTTCCAGCCACGTAGAAACCCCAATGCCGGCCAGATGGGGTTTTACAGTTTTCCACTTAGACCTCTCCCAAAATTCAAATCTGCCACTATGTGTCCTCAGTCTCAGGGGGTTACCGTGACACTGGGTGCTGGTCAAGTCCTATGAGTGTAATCTGGGTTATGGAAGATTCCTATGAGTGTGATTAAGTGCTGGGCAAGTTTTATAAATGCAATTTGGGTGCTGGGCAAGTCCTATGAATGCAATCTTGGTGCTGGGCAAGACTTTTGGAAGTAACTAGCATGCTGAGCAAGTCATGTGGATGCAATCTGGGTGCTGGGGCAAGTCCTATCTGTGTAATTTGGGTGATGGTCAAGTCCTAAGGTTGCAAACTGTTACTGGGCAAGATCTATGGGTGCAATCTGGATACTGGGCAATTCTTTTGGATGCAATCTGCATGCTAGGCAAATCCTGTGGATGCAACTTAGGTGCTAGGCATGTCCTTTGGATGTAACATGGGTGCCAGGCCTGGCCTTTGAGGTTTGCAACATGTGCTCTATGTCTGCTATGTGCGTCAATGAATACTGAAATTTTTTTTACATGATCGTACTTTGGAAGTTTTCTGTTTGTTGTTTAATTTTGGTTACACCTTCAAAATTAAATTTGATCTGTGATAAACCAATGTTCATATTCTTAATTGTGCATTTGGATGGGACAACATATAGCTTCTGTGTTTATGGTGTAGCTGATCCTTTTATATACTTAAATTGGCCCTTCATAATGTATAATGTTTTATCTGCAACTGCTTGGTGTTAAAACTTGGAAAGCTTGCACCAATTGCCCAGCACATGTAATTAAAAAAATTATATTACTATACTGAGATATTGGGAGTTATGATGTACTACTGTCAGTGTCTCAGTCAGTATATAGTGATGGGAGTTATGCTACACAGGAGAAAATAAAGTGGGGGAATGTAATGACATAAGTATTGTTGTCAATGTTTTTGCCAGTTGAACCCTTCCTGTATTACATGTCTTTTGATATGTTAACGAGGGCACACCTACAGTGATTCAATATGCCTGTTGAATGCAAAATCTTAGTTCAGTCTCTCTCTGCCCATCATCCTGCATGGATGGGGTAATCGGTGGTGTGCTGGGTTATGTTGGACCTTTAGGTTGCAGGTTAGTCTTGGAAAGTGTTGCATTGTATGTGGGGCTGTCACTCATTTATTGTATGTTACGGTGTTTTTGTCTCTTATTAAATATCTGTTAAAGTAGACGAACCTTTGTGTTATATTTTTATATTTGGTTTAAACACCACATTCTGTACCACCCTCAAAGCCTGGATCACTTTATACTGATAGGAGTTATACTGTTGTAGTGACAAGAGTTGTATTGAGTGTACTGTCAGACTCAGGATATATTTTTGGGAGTTATACTGTACCACCGTCAGGATGGAAGTTATGCTGAAGCATCCTCGGTGTCAAAATGTGAATGTCTTTGGGGATATTTTTTAATAAATTATTTAATTAATTTCCTTATTTATTTATATACTTCTCTCAAAACAACCTCTGGAAAAATATAGTGGGCGCGCAATTTTCAGGTGCAAAAAAGAGCTAGCTACAGCCTTGCTGCTCTTGCTCAGCAATTGCAGCCTCATTCGTGACAGTGAAGCTCTGCAGCACGGAGCTGATGAAGGGGACCCTGACTATGCCAGATAAGGCTAGTGAGGCCTGAAAATTGGGTCAAATGGTTCTTACCTGCCATCAAAGTCCAACTACATGAATGTCAGCAGGACCACTTAAAAGAGCTCCTCTGTAGACTCACTCCATTTACTTTGCATATTAAAGTCTTGCATATCGCCCTCGTCCATTTATCCAAGACCCAAAGATCACGAGGATGGAGGAATAATACAAAGGTTCAGCACTACAGCTGAATATAAGTATTATAAAATATATGAATTTTATTGATATTTTTCTTTAAATACATTGCTTGTGTGATTTAAAATTATTTATAAAATCTTTGACAATAGCATTTAGTTGTTCGATTTATCAAAAACCTGGTAATCAATTAAATAACTTAAGGAAAATAGCATTATCTACTAAACCCCAAGGCTTTGCTTTACTGCAAGAGATGGGTCCTAATGGTTGCAACCATACATACAGTAGTTAAAGCCTGTGAAATATATCTTCCAGTGGGCAAAATGTGCAGCGATACATACAGCCTAGGCATCAACACCTTTTTCATTTGAGGTAAACCCAAACTAATAAATGCACTTTTTTCTATTCTTCATTTTATTTTTTGTTTGTCTTTGTGTCACACTGGAAAGGTTAATTTTTCTTTTTGAGGTTCGAAAGCAGGTGCCAGTTACTGAGAGAGCAGAGATCAACAATTTGATAGGTGGATTCACTTTTCATCAGCCAGCAGAGCAAAGTGCTTGAGTGCTACAAGACCATTTTCAATTACGGTAATTGTGGTAACCAGGGATATATATTTTCTGATAATAGGAGTCATTTATCAGCACTTGAATCAGTCATGTGATAAACGACCTGTCTACTACTTAGACAACACGGCAGTACCATAAAATGAAAATTATACCATTTTGTTTGTAACTCTTGTCAAAATCCACAGGTGATTTATTAAAGAGATGAAATAACATTTATTTGAAGTATACTGTATGTAATGTATCACCCATCTAACTGAGCAAGCAAGCAAACAGCTATGAAGACAAAGTAAGTGTGTGAGTTAGAGTAAATGTGTGAGTCAGTTCAGACGGTGAGTCAGTTGAGAGGGGGCTTTGCTTTACTTGTCTTCCAGGCCAAAAGGTGCCAGCCCTCTTCTGTTAACATATGAGTGTATATGGGTGTGTGTAAGGGCAGTGCGTGTATATGTGTGTGTAAGGGCAGTGTACGTGTATATGTGTGCATGTAAGGGCAGTGTACGTGTATATGTGTGCGTGTAAGGGCAGTGTATATGTGTGTGTGTTTATGGACAGGTGTGTGTAAGGGCCGTGTGTGTGTAAAGGCAGTGTATGTGTATATGTGTGTTTATGGGCAGGTGTGTTTAATGGCAGTGTGCAAGGGTCCTGGGAGGGAGGATAACATTAGCCTTTTTTAATGTAAAAAAAATCTCTGCTGCTGTGGACTACTCTTCCAATGATGCTCAGCCAGCATTATGGTGTATACCTGGCTGGCTGAGAATCATAGGAATTTTAGTTCACAGCCAGGGCCGGACTGGGACTGAAAAGCAGCCCTGGAAAAATTTGGAGACCAGCCCCATATAGTTTATCTCACGGTCGCGCTCTTTAACCACACGCACCCCTTATACACACCCGACTCACACTATTCGCCATTCTTTTTATCTCATTATTTGTATTAAAATGCCAGAAAGCAAAAGTTTTAAAAGGCCCTAATAAATTAAATACATTACACATAATGGGATCAAAACATTTGCTACAGCGAACATTTTAGATGAAAAAGTTCAGTGGAACAAAACAGTGATCACATTATTCTTCACGATATTCTGGTAAGAAACTTTTGTTTCTTTATTAATTCATGTAGACTATTTTTTTCATATTTAATATAAGCTATGATTGAGACATGTTTGGTTTTTTTTCCTTTTATTTGCCAACCTACCCCCGAGTTATGCACATCTGCCCCCAGGCTTGCCACTCTGCCCCCCTGATATGCCTTCTAACCCCCTATATGCCACTCTGCCTCCAGAAATGCCTTATACCCCCTATATGCCACTCTGTCCCATGATATGCCTTTTAACCCCCTGTATGCCACTCTGCCATATAGGGGTCAAAAGGCATATCATGGGACAGAGCGGCATATAGGGGGTATAAGGCATTCCTGGAGGCAGAGTGGCAAAAAGGGGGTTAAAAGGCATATCATGGGGCACTCTGCCTCCAGAAAAGCCTTATGCCCCCCTATATGCCACTCTGTCCCATGATATGCCTTTTAACCCCCATATGCCACTCTGCCTCCCTGATATGCCTCAACCCTCTTATATGCCCCTCTGCCCCGTGATATACCTTTAACCCCCTTTTTGCCACTATACCTCCAGATATGCCTTTAGACCTCCTATGTGTCACTCTGCATCCAGAAATGCCTTATACCCCTATATGCCACTCTGTCCCATGATATGCCTTTTAACCCCCTATATGGCAGAGTGGCATATAGGGGGTTAGAAGGCATATCATGGGACAGAGTGGCATATATGGGTATAAGGCATTTCTGGAGGCAGAGTGGCATAAAGGGGGTTAAAAGGCATATCATGGGGCACTCTACCTCCAAAAAAGCCTTATGTTCCCCTATATGCCACTCTGTCCCATCATATGCCTTTTAATCCCCTATATGTCACTCTGCATCCAGAAATGCCTTATACCCATATATATGCCACTCTGGCATATAGGGGGTTAAAAGGCATGTCATGCGACAGAGTGGCATATAGGGGGGTAAAAGGCATTTCTGGAGGCAGAGTGGCATATAGGGGGATACACTTACATACACACACATGCTGAAAACACATTCAAAAAAATATTATACATTTTGTACAAAAAAATACATTACTTTACTCACCTTCTACTTCTCTTCACTGACCTGACATCCGGTGCTGCAGCAGTCTGAGTGCGAGGGGGCGGAGCTTCCACCTCACGCTGCTCCCATCACTATGCAGCCATCGGACTGCTGGGAATGTAATCTGAACGGCCGGTGCGTGCTGATGCCCCCGGCCGGAGCTACTTTAACACTTTTTTTTTTATTTATATGGTAAGCTGGATCGGCTCGCCATATAAAGTAAAAAAAAAAGTATTAAAGCAGAGCCGGCCGGCGGCATCAGCACGCACCGGGCGTTCAGATTACATTCCAAGCAATCTGATGGCTGCATAGTGATGGGAGCAGCGTGAGGGGTGAAAGGTCAGTGCGAGGGGGCGGAGCTTTCACCCCTCACGCTGCTCCCATCACTAGGCGGCCATCGCACACGGCTGCTGGGTGCCGATGCGGTCGGCCGGCGATACTGTAATACATTTTTAAAATTTAATATGGCAAGCCGGACCAGCTTGCCATATTAAATTAAGAAAAAAGTATTATAGTAGCGCCGGCCGCATCAGCACCCAGCGGCCGCTCAGATTAGATTTCGGGCAGCCTGGGGGGCAATTGCCCCTGGTCCCAGCCCGCCCCTGGTCCCAGCCCACGGACCTTCCGGCCCACCGGGAAATTTCCCGGTATCCCGGTGGGCCAGTCCGGCCCTGTTCACAGCTAGCATCTGCAGCTTTACTGTTTCTGCACTTCCCATGATGCTCAGACAGCATCATGGAAGTAGTATGTCTGGCTGAGCCTTATATGAATTCAATTCAATGTGTTGCTTATTTGTAATATGCATGACTGTACTGACAAAAATGAAGTGTGTTTCAAGTGGTGATGCAAGCGGGACATTTTAAAGTCTTGTATTGGTGAGTTCCGCGAGATAAAAAAAAAAGTGTCCCTCTTTCACATTTTGAAATGTTGGGAGGTATGCATTCATGATAAAATCCTGGACTTCTAAGTAGCTCCTAACAAATATTAAGTCTTCTAAGAGTTCAAAACTGAATACAATATTTTAAATAACTGTACTTACAAAAAATATCCTATGCAAAAATGTACTTACAATAATATCCTATGCAAAAAGATTCAGGTGGGACATTTTCTCTAATACAAATGAAGAAAATAATTTTTACACATAAAGCAAGAAACAATTTTTTTTTAAACAAATGCATCATACACTGTTGTGGTATCACTGGTCTGTCGTTTAACCCCTCTGGGGTATTGCAGGCTTGCCTCAATGAAGAGGCATCCTGGGATGCCCCTCACCAGATTTTCATCTGGCTCGGGGGCGTGTGAATCACAGCGATCGGAAGGTCAGAAAAACTTTTTTTTTTGTTTACCTGGATAGGCTCACTTGTGAGGCTTCCAGGAAAACCACAATATAACGCTACCACGTACATGTACAGGCAATATCACATTGCATAGTGACCCCGTACATTTACGTGGATTGTCGTTAAGGGGTTAAGTAAGTAGACAAGCTGTCCAAGGGTAATAAGCAAAACTACAGTATATTTTGTTAGCTTATGTTTCTTGATGTATTATAACTAGTCCCTGATGAAGTCAACATATGACGAAACGCGTTGGACTTAGTTTCTTAAAACATTAAGCATTTTTAATGGGCTATTTTAAATAAAGAGCTTTTGGAAGATACCCTGCCTGCCTATCATCCGTTTGTATCCAGCAGATGACCGGTTTTTAAAACTTTGAGGTGGTTTTAAAAAGTTCCAGCAAATCTTCAGGATTCCTAAGATACAGGCTATCTTTAAGGCGCAGTTCCTACTACAATCTTGTGAGTGTGGCACAACTAGTGTGGGCTGTTTTAAACCTTTTAAACATTATTGCACCATTTGTGGTTTTTATTCTATTCTATTTTACAGAGTATTTTTAAAGCTGTATCCCAAGAATTTGTTCTGTTTTATCCATATACCTGTTATAAGGGGCTTTTTGAAGGAAGAGTCCTTAGGGAAGCTACCACATATGTGTTCCGAGGAATGAATAGAGGGTTAAAAAGCTAAGTACCCTGTTTTTATATTTTTTCATTCTTGTAGAACACAGTTACAACTGTATTGTGTTTTATAGTAAGGCCTATAAATGACACCCTTAAATTATATTGATATGCAACATGTAAAAACCCCTTAATAAAGAGGCCTAGCTAGTGATGCAGATACTGCAATGCAAAAAACACATACATTACTTATATTTTCGCAGCTGCATTGCTGAAGCATACATAGAATTTGGTCCCCTCATACTCCGATACAATGCAGGATTGATAACATTCAGTTAGATTCCAATTATCCATTTACATTCATTAAACTGCTACCAGAGGAAAAAGTACTTATGCTGTTTGTATGCTGTTTTTCTTTTTCTTTTCATATCCTATGTAATATATACATATTTTTGAACACAGCAGATATATAAATATATTTTCACTTAAAGCATAGTCTACTGCCTCAAATATCCTCAACATGCATATTAATGTACAATTATTTTTCTTGGATTATAGCCTTCCTGTTGAGATTTCCTGGTGTCACCACCATCCTTCTTATCAGCATTTATGCTTGATATATTTCAAGCACTTGTGGAGGAAACAAAACTAATCTGTTCTACTACTGTCAAGTAATTGCTCCCTGACTTTCCAACCTACAGTGCTAAAGTATGCAACATGCTGTGCTGACAAAACCTCTGACACAAAGGATGGATTTGATATCTCTAGGAATCTCAAAAAGATAACACATTGCTTTCCAGTGAATTTGGATAACTTTATTGGTTATTTATTTGGATCAAGGAAAATGCACTTATTACAATATTTTAATACAATAAACAATATTATGAAACCTTATAATATTGAATACATTTGATTAGTATGTTTTTCTCCCCCTCAACATATTTATTAACTCTCTTTGAGGAGAGCTTACACTTGTTTTCTTTATAATGACATAAAAGGCATGTTTTTCCTATATGAAAACAAAAAAGTTCTCCTGGAAACTAAAAGCCTCATTAAGTTATGAATTTAACATATGTACGTATGTACCGTATTTGCTTGATTATAAGACGAGGTTTATGTAAAATACCCCTTGTCTTATAATCGGGGTCGTCTTATAATCAGACCTCAAATAGGACCTTAAAATCTTTATAACACCAGCTGTACATCCTAGGGCAGGGGCGTCCAACATGCGGCCCGCGAGACCTCGAGGTGCGGCCCGTGTAAGATCGGGAGCCAGGGCAACCTCGAGCCCTGCTACTTACCTGTGGGAGGGTCTTTTGTACTGCACAGAGGAACCGGAACCCAGCAGAGTCACGTGAATGTACATGACCTCACATGACTCTGCTCCAGTCCTGCTTCCTCTGTGGAGTACAAGAGAATGCAGAGGGATGCCGCGCCCCCTGCTGAAGTCTGTGAGTGGCATCCAGAGCTGCAGTGCAGGTAAGGGGGTGGGGGAGGGTGTTTGAATGAGTATGCGTTCAATCACGTGAATGAATGAGTATATGAATGAGTGTGTGTGTGTGATAGCATGGATGTGTAAGTGCTGGAGCCTAGGCATGATGAGCTGTTAGCAATCACACTCCTATCATGCCAAGTCAGCCAGTACATGCTGAAACCTAGCTAGCTGTCCCCCTTGTGTATTGATGCTGTCAGCAGTATGGGGTCTGCACATCCCATACAGCCACCCTGTACCAGCATGTGCTGGCTGACTTGACATGATAGGAGTGTGATTGCTAACAGCAATCACGGTCCCATCATGCCTAGGTTCCAGCATTTACTGGTTGGATGTGTAAGTGCTGGAACCTAGGCATGATGGGACTGTGATTGCTACTAGCAATCACACTCCTATCATGCCAAGTCAGCCAGTACATGCTGAAACCTAGCTAGCTGTCCCCCTTGTGTATTGATGCTGTCAGCAGTATGGGGTCTGCACATCACTTACAGCCACCCTGTACCAGCATGTACTGGCTGACTTGGCATGATAGGAGTGTGATTGCTAACAGCACATTCCCATCATGCCTAGGTACCAGAATTTACTGGTTGCCTAGGTAAGATAGGAGTGTGATTGCTGTTAGCAATCACACTCCTATCATGCCAAGTCATATTGCTATTTTTTGTGTCCAATTGTGGTGCGTTATCTACTTTTATTAAAAATGTGCGTTTTTATTATTATTTTTAAAGGAAGGTGGGGGTCATTTTCGGTTTTGGCTAAGTGAACCGTGAATGTTTTGATCCAGAATTTTCTTTTTGGTGCATCCCTAGAATAAATAGAACTATTTCATTTTTAATTATCCAGAATCCTGAATTTGTAGTCACAAAACTAGGCCCAGAAATCAGTGAGGAAAAGTAAAGGTTTTGTGTAATTTACTTTATTTTAATCTGCATATTTTATTAAAGGCCATATTTTCTCACAGTGAAGAATTAGTGCGGCCCTCGCACGTATACAGTTCTGATGAAGTGGCCCACTGCAGAAAAAACTTGGATACCCCTGCCCTAGGGTATACTTTGGGTATGCTTGTTGGTTTTTATTTTTATGTTTTTACTTGACCTTATCCTTTCAATTTGGCTGGTTTGACCGTTTGGTCTGTTCTTTGACTTTAAGTTAAGTTTTGCCCTTATGTTATGCCCTCAGAGTCACTGTACCCAGAGGCTCAACTAAAGGGGAATGTGACTTTTAAAGACAGAAAACTTTCTCTCCAAGGTTTTCCCCAGTTGTTTCTCACCAAGGGTTCCACCTTAGACATATCATATTGTCACAAGAAGACCTTTGCTCTGCAAAAGGGGCAGGAATATTTGGAATGTATCATGACATACATAGACCATAGACCCTATATTTGCCTATAAGAGGTAACATTGTGATCCAGATATTCTTAGCCATAATTCATAACTGAAAAATAATATCTGACTTTATGCTTCTAAATATTTCTTCACTGCAGTTCATATCCATACCCTACTTTCACAACCACATTTGAGACAATATGATTACATTATTTCAGACAAAAATCTGCAATATTGTGACCATCTATTGTTTGATCTTTACCATTTTAAGTCCTTGATTGCCTTGGAAAACGTGATACAGAAGAATTACCCCCAATGAATGTATCAAAAAGAGAAAATCAACTACCTGTAGTTCCAAGTGGCACATCATTTCACTAACATTCTCATTTCTCTACTTATGTGGCTATACTGGGGTGTTATAATTATCAAATCCTTAAACTACTGTATGGGGGTTTATTAGACTTTTAAAGAGTGTGTTAATAATGACAGCACGTGGACAGTAGCAATACACTGTGCTGACTTAAAATCAGTTTTATATTTAAATACTAGTTTAAATATGCATAGTAACAACTTGACCCTTCTTGTCCCATGGCATCTGGCATGCAGCCACATACAAGATGGCCACGATGGAAAATGTGAACGGAACTTGGCACATTTGGCTTCCTGTTCCTGATATAAACCGTCAGAAAACCACTACACCTTGCTCTCTGATGATTGATTGATTGTACATATGGTGTATTCTATCTAAGTGTGTTCTATTGCTCCTGTTTTTGACCTGGCTTGAGGCTGATTATCCTTAATTCTGACTTCTTGACCTTGGCTTGTTACTCCACAATTTTAAATTATGGCTCCCTGATCTTAGCTTGTTACACTGCTTCCCTGGTCACAGACTACTGGCTTAAGACCCATTTGATCTACCTGTGTGTTCACCCATGGAGTTAGTTCTCGGTCTTGGAAAATCATCACAAAGTCCCACGGCACTTGAACCAAAGGGGTCAACCGGAGGGGGAAATGGTTGAAGGGCAAAGAGCTCAGTTCAGTCCAAGATGTACTTCATCAAAGTGGTTAAAAAGAAAGTACACCATCTTAGAATTCTATAGTTTTACATCAAGGCATAATAACAATGATCTGTTCCTTAGCAGGTCTTAAAATTAGGTAAATACAACCTCAGATGAACAACAACACATGACATAATACACTGTGTCATGATTCATTCAACAAAAATAAACCCAAAATGAAGAAGCCATGTGAGGAAAAACTACACCCTTACTCCTTCCATAGAAATTAAGATGCTAAGCAGACAATTGTTGCTAATCAAATACCTTGATTAATTAACTATAAGCAACTGTCACCTACTTTATGAAAGCTGTTAAAAGTTTTAGGAGTTTACTGGTCTGGAACATTCAGGTGTATGTTAAGACAATACCAAGAGGAAAGACATCACCAATGATCTTAGAGAAGAAATTGCAAAAAAAACCCAAGAGTTAAATCTCAGACTCTACAGGCCTCAGTTAACATGTAAAATGTTAAAGTTCATGACAGTACAATTAGAAAAAGACTCAACAAGTATGCTTTGTTTGGAAGGGTTGCCAGGAGAAAGCCTCTTCTCTCAGAAAAGAACATGGCAGCACAGCTTAGGTATGAAAAATTGCACCTGAACCACAAGACTTCTGGAGCAATGTCCCTGGACAGACAAAACCGAAGTGGAGATGTTTTGGTCATAATGCACAATGTGAAAAGTAAACACAGCAAATAAGCACAAACACCTCATACCCACTGTCAAGGAGTGGAGGGGTAATGATTCGGGCTTGTTTTGCAGCAACATGACCTAGGAACTTTGCAGTCATTAAGTCAACCATGAACTCATCTGTATACCAAAGAATTCCAGAGTTAAATGTTAGGCCATCTGTCCGACAGCTAAACCATGGACAAAATGAAGTCATGATTCTAAGCACAGCAGCAAATCTACAACAGAGTAGCGGAAAAAGAAAATAATCAAGGTCCAGACCCCAACCTCATGGAAATGCTGTGGCAGGGCGGTAAGAGAGCTGTGCATAAACAAACACCTGCAAACCTCGATTAACTGAAGCAACATTGTAAAGAACAGTGGGCCAAAGTTCCTCCACAATAATGTGAGAGACTGAAAAAGTCATACTGTAAACAATGATTTCAAGTTACTGCTGCTAAAGGTGGTTATACAAGCTATTGAATCATAATGTCCTTAGTTTTTCACACAAGGCTCCTCCATGTTGTCTCTTTTTTTGTTGAATACAACATGACACGGTGTAATACTGTATGTCATGTTCATCTGAGGTTGTATTTACTTAATTTTCAGACCTGCTAAGGAACAGATGATTGCTATTATGTCTTGATATCTAAAACCATAGACTTCAAAGAGGGTGTACTTTCTTTTTCACATGACCGTACCTGACAGTGGCTGCTAACCAAAAGAAATTGGAAGAGCAAATTTTTAATATATAGTTAAAATAGCCTTCTCATCCTTTGAATTGTGCATTATGAAGGGCAAGCTCAAAACCTGGCCTGTAGTGGTCCTTTATAATGAACAGTGAGGTGTTGAAGGTGATATCACAACTGTTCTGTGAACTCTTCTGTTAATGCTCCCTTTAGTAAAGAAAAAAAAAATTCTCCTGACAGACCTATGTTTCGTTTATAATTTCTCTATTTTCCAACTTAAAGATGAGCATAAATAATGTCATAAAGCTTGATTTGGTCAGACCTTGCTAAGGTTGTGATTACATATCATCTCTTAATGTCATGTTAAATGTTTCATTCATCAAAAAATACGCCTGTTTTACATTAATATTGTGATGTTCTCTTTGACTGAAAGCTTTGAAATTGCTTTTATCATAGAACTTTAAGACCTGTAACCTATAATTTCCTAGCATTAAAAGATCAATATAATTCTTGCATGGGTATATAGTCACAAAAGTTCAACTTGTTAAATGTCTTCAAATCACTTTCTCATTCATCAAGGGCTAACTCTAGTAGATAATACAAAGGTCATAACTATAAACGTAAATGATGAATTCATTTAGGAATTCTTTTAAAGGATAGTAAAGCCTACCAAAAAAAGAACATTACAAGGATGTACTACTGCCTGTATGTGTCTTAAAGCAACTTTAGGCCTAACCTTGGAGATCTTTTGCACAGCTCATTGTGGTTATAAGTGTTAAGCAAGCAAAAAGCATAACATTGTTCTCAAAACAAAAGCAAAAAATGTCCACATTCTGAATAATGAGGCCTAAACACATTTTTTTTAAATATATATGTTGTAAATACTAACATTGCACTAATTTCATTTAATTGCAGAATCTTTGCTGACTAAGATTAGTTTTAAAATCTACCATATAATGAAGTTACATTAAGATGTTTTTTGTACATGAAATGTATACTATGCCCTCCACAAATAGTGGCACCCTTGCTAAATATGAGCAAATAAGGCTGTGGAAAGTGTTTTTATTGTTTAACTTTTTTTACCTTTTCTTTAAACAATACACAAAAATACTATGTTTTCATTGATATCAAATAATTGCAAACAAAAATTGCAAAATATTTTAAATCTTCCATGCAGTTGTTAATGGTCCAAATTTTTACCCAACAGCCATGTAATATCATGTATTTCTTGTTCTTCTAGGGTGGCCTTTTGACAACATCATGTGTAAAATGAGTGGTTTGGTGCAGGGGATGTCTGTTTCTGCATCAGTATTTACGCTTGTAGCTATTGCTGTGGAAAGGTAAGCTGGAGTTCTCTGAGATTAGCTCTGTGACATGAAATGCCATTTTTTTTTGTTCTTTGTTTCACTTTATAATACGCAAATACATAAAAAGTCTACAGGGAAGCCTATCAATCATCAGGTTTACTCCACTCCTTCCACTTTCCTCTGCCTTACCCTTCCTAACCTCACTCTTACTGTTAATCTGTATTTATGTCCAACAATATCATTTCTTTACCCCCTTAAAACCGAGCTTGTAATATTAATGTCGTCCACTGCTGTCGCCGACTGCATGTGATAGCAGCTGCGATCTGCGACAGGACCACTGCTGCTGGCTGCCTGGAGACCAAGGCAGTCCAAGAGCAACCAATAGGAGGAAGTTCCGTGCATTTCATGGCAGGAAAAGCAAGAAAGAAACACCCTGAAGGAGAGGGTCCTGAGGGAGGCGGGAATCCCTGAGACTCCTCCCACAAATATAGGCGGAAAACAGCCATTACGTTTGTTTATTATATAAATTTGTGTGAAAACAAAAGTACACCCACTCTGAATTCTATGGTTTTTCATCATAACAATCATCTGTTCTTTAGCAGGTCTAAAAATTATGTAAAAACAACCTCTGATGAACAACAACACATGACATATTACATCATGTCATGATTTATTCAACAAAAATAAAGCCAAAATTAGGAAGCCATGTCTGAAAAACTAAGTACACCTTATGATTCAATAGCTTGTAGAAACACCTTTAGCAGCAGTAGCTTGAAATAATCGTTTTGTGCATGACTTCTCTCAGTCTCTCACATTGTTGTAGATTAATTTGGCCCATTCTTCTTAACAAAGTTACTTCAGTCCTGTAATGAATGTAGAGGAGGATCCTGTAATGCAGGGTAAGCCAGAACACCATCAACAGTGTAACATACACTGAAGGCAGAGGAGCGCAGGAGACGTAGTCGAACAATCCGGATCAGAACCAGAGAAGCAACTCAGAGCTGAATCATAATCCAGATGCCAAGTCAATCAAGCCGCGTCAATAGGAACAGGAACAAAGGCAAATCAGCAACCAATAAGCAGAGTCAAGGGCAAGCCGGGTCACAATGGGTTAAACACATCAAACTCAAGCAAGAACAAAGGTACGCACTTACATCAACCAAGGGTAGTGAGAAAATGAAGGTGCAACGTTTAAATAGGCAGGCAGGAGCGAGGACGAGGCAATTGAGGTCACCTGAGGTCAAATATGGAAGGCACTGTGATCGCGCGTGCAGCCAGGGAGACGTGCGGTCTGTGAGTCTGCGAGGTAGCGGGTAAGGAGCTGATGCCCGCTACCCCTGAAGATTGGTGACAGCGAGAGGAGGTCCTCGGAGCGGCGTGGGACGATGGCGTGGGTAAGTCCTGACAAGTTCATTGAGAAGCTGGCTTGGCGTCTTCCCATAGTGCATCCTGGCCATCCCCATAATGTCCAATTCTAATGCTCACTGTCGGCAGTAGACGGGTCAGCATGGGCACTCTGACCTGACTCGTCTGTGGCTACACAGCCACACACACAATAAACTGTGAAGCACCTTTTTATCAGAACCAGCATAAACTTTTTGAGCAATTTGAGAAACAGTAGCTCATCTCTTGGATTTGACGACACAGGCCAACCTTCGCCCCCCGCATGCAGCGATGAGCCTTGGCCGTCCATGACCCTGTTGCTTTTCCTTCCTTGAAACACTTTTGATACTGACGACTGGAGACCAGGAACATTCAACAAGAGCTGCAGTTTTGGAGATGCTCTGACCCAGTCGTCTAGCCATCACAATTTGGCCCTTGTCAAACGCAACTAGAAGCACCGAAATGGGGTTGGGAGTAGCTTTTACCTTATGCTTAACCTGTCAGGGGATGAAAGGCACATGCCCTAGTAAGCCTGGAAGGTTGGGTCAAGGATCAAGGAGATCTCCAGGCATGCCCCTTATCCAACTAAAACGGGTAGGGTAAAAGCAATAAAAACTATAGCTTAAGGATATCAACTATAAACCACTAGAAGTATCTAGCGATGTTTGGGAACAATAAAAAGTCCTTATTAAAACAAGGTTATTGTAAATGTAGCAGCAGAACCACTTGCCAAGGTTTCCTCTTCTTGACTTGGACATGTAGAGTAGTTCACAAGGGGGTTAGTGGCTGCCCTCACACGGATGTGGATATGTGGAAGAAAGAGAAACACAATAGTGTAATATGTCTCTTAAAGCGTATGTTTTACAAAATGAAGGCCGCAAGGGGCTACTCACATTCGGTGGGGGCTTCTTCAGTTAGCCCCAATGTATCAGCCTGAGCAAAATAATTCTCGTCTAAAGATTTCTTTGGCAACAATCTTTGGAGCGATATGTAGTGCAGGTTTCTTCAGTTAGCCCCAAAGTGTGCACTTGGGCAATATAATATGGATATAGCTATGGAATTTCTTTAGAAGCAACCTTTGGAGCAGTCTGGAGTGTCCTCAGTTACTTTTTGGTGAGCCATAATAGAATTGCTCACTCCTTAGCGCATAGGTGGTGTTATCCCCACCAAGAATATAGTGGTGGCTGACAAGGTATTCTGTTTTGTAAATTAAAAAAGCTCCAGGAGGAAGATAAATATTTTTCAAAAAACTTATTTATTCTAAACTTTTAGCAATAAAAAACAATAAAAACCAAAAAAAGGTTAATACAAAATAACACACAAACGCGTTTTGCCTAGCACAGGCTTCCTCAGAGTGTATAGATGTACCTTAGCCAATTACTGCTCTGCTACATAGCTGCCTCTTTGAAGGAATGGACCAACTGGTCCAAGTCTTCCATCGCGTTGCTGCTCAATGATCCAGAAAAGGGGCATCAACCATCTTAAGAAGGTCCAGGTAACACCACCGCTATCTCTACCTGTCCTCTAACCTCCCTCCCCAGATCAAGCCTGAACCACAAACCAGAAATGCCCAGACACTCCCCAAATGTTTTTTTTTCTTCCCTGATGCTGCTGACAATAAATTGTTAAAATGAAAAAAAAACAATATGTTGGAAATACAGCTTACATCTAAAGCCTAGCACCCTAAATGAACAATGTTTGTTGAGCCCCCTCGATAATGCACCTCCTTGCTCACAGTAAAAACCTCATGCCACCAGTACCCGTTAGCTTAGTGTCCTATGCAGTCTCCTAGTTTTTCCATATGATAAGTCTGACTCTACTTACATCCTTTTTTCCCATCTTCATACTTCTTTTTTCTGTCTTTTTATTTTTTAACAGGCAGCTACAGTCTAAACTTTGATTTGTATCTTCATGCCTCTTCATGCTGTTTTGATTCCAGAACTTTTTTTAAAGTTTGGTAGCACTCTTTTGCATGTCACAAAGTGCCTTTTCATTTTTCTAAAGTGTGATTTAGTTAATCAAAGTGGAATTTGCATGACAGGCAAACTTACAAAAATAGTTTTCCTTTTTCATCTCTAATCATTTTTGCTTCCACTAATTAGTAGGGAAAAAAGGGTTTTTTTTCAGGTTTTGATTTTTTTTATTATGTTTCCAAAGTAACTTTCTGCCAAATGTTATTTCTACTCTCAATAACAATTGCTTCTAGAACCATATTTTTTAAAAAGCTTGCTACACTAGAAAAGATCTTGTTAACTTGGTTTCTTTTTCCCTCAATGGTGATAAGGTATGGTATAAGACAATCTAGTTCTTTCAACTGCTAGAGTTTTTTGGGGGGGTTTTGTGTGCTTTTGGCTCATACATTTTTCTGGAATCTCTCACTTTGGACTCTTGCACTCACTGCTCTTCCAGTTGCCAAAATGAGAGCTTACTTGTGGAAGAGTTTGTGCTATTTTCTTGCTCCAGAGGTGATAGTTGGCAAAATTCAGTTCTGTACAGTCAGTGTAACATCGCTTTATGCTGGGATGTTAGTAGTCAGATTTGCAGATATAATTTAGCAATCTTTCCAGAGAATAATGTTGTTTAAATTACTTTAAGTCGATTAGCCAAACAACATAGGGTACCCATCTTCTTATGTGTGTTGGGTTAAAATCTTAGAATGAATGCACCATTCTTAGTGGCATCATGTCCGAACCTCAAGGGCTCCCCTCAGGTCATTGTTCATACTCTATAGCATTACATAATGTGATGCTTAGGGAGAAGCGGGACTATGTGAGCAGCGGGATACTGAAGAGTTAAGTTACATGTTTGTGGAAGAGGGGAGAGAGATAGGCATGTCATTTTATATAGCCAAAATATAAATAAATGTAAACCCGTCCTGCCTTATCAAGGGATTCTCTTATTATATCTATAGGGTACTACGTTTGCTTGAAATCCTTTTTATAGCTTTTTTGTCCATTGAATTCGGAAAAGTTGGTGCAATTTATCTAAATTCTAAGGAATGGGATGTGATTCATCCATGGACTAAAATGTCCACACATAACTATTCATGTATACACTCTTAAAGTGTGTTATTGTGTGCATAGTCCAGACAACAAAGAAAATAAAGTTACATTTATTAAGATTTAAAAAAAAATCACATGGAATAGACAAGAAAATAGATCTTCCAAAATAGATCTCGAGATCTAAATAAATAAATTTTCTCCTTGTTATGCTCATTAGTGTGACATATACCAAAGTTATTTTTATTTAAGTGTATT
Organism: Spea bombifrons; assembly: GCF_027358695.1. Lineage (NCBI taxonomy): Eukaryota > Metazoa > Chordata > Amphibia > Anura > Pelobatidae > Spea > Spea bombifrons. The sequence continues at coordinate 12,294,790 of NC_071097.1, forward strand.
ACAAAATCACCCAAATATTTCTTCTGGTCCAGTCCAATTACTGCAGTTTTTTTCTGAAGTAATACTGCAGTTTTTTGGACATGAAAAAACTGCAATACTGCACTTTTACTGCCGTACTACTGCACATTTACTGCACTTTTACAGCATTATATTGCAAACCTACAGTTGTACTTCAATGTACTGCAGCTTTATCGCATTTGTTCTTCCTTACAAAAATAACTGCAGTAAAACTGCAGTACAGTGAAGTACAAATGCTGTAAAAGTGCAGTAAATGTGCAGTAATACTGCAGTAAAAGTGCAGTATTGCAGTTTTTTCATGTCCAAAAAACTGCAGTATTACTTCAGAAAAAACTGCAGTAATTTTTCGTAAGGGCTGTAATTGTGACTTCAATATTTTGGAATAAATGGAATACTATTACTACAAACCCATTAGTGTTAGGATTTGGCATGATTTCAAAAACAAGAAAACATTCAGCATGAAAGAAAATGCAGGTGTGTTCTAAAAATATAAATTACAACAGTTTATATAGAGTATATGCTCATAGAAAAGGTGTGTAACCGGAGTACACTAAAGCTGATTTACAGTAGCCTCTACATGTGCAGACCAAGAAGTTCAGGGATAAAGAGATCTGTGTTCCAAAACCGTCAAGAATAGACAATTTGCAGACTGGTATATCCCCGAGACTAACAGTCACAGGTGACGGTGCCTGCCACTAAGCCTAATGAAAATTCCACTTAGACAGTTTTTCGCATTACTAATTACTGCAAAGGTTCCACTAGAATTCCTGCCAAATATACTATGAAGGTCAACAAACATTGCCTGGAAAATAATAGTTGGATGCATCCTCTGTGTACCAATTAGTTTTAAGTACCACATTCACAAACAAATGCTAATCATCCCATAATGCAAAGGAATGCTTTTTATGCCAGCACCTATTCCTAAATTGAGCTTTGTTTTAAAATGTTTATTTCTTTTTTTTAACCGCCAAAACCTGCAATTATTTTCTATGTAATAAAACTAATTAGCCTAGCAGAAGAGCCTCAATTTAGTTGCTGGAACAAAGCAAAGCAATTCAGAGATAAATATGCCAAATCACCTATGAACATGAACAAAACAAAATGAAAAAGCCCCATTATAAGTAGACAAGAGTGTGGTGCACCATTCTTCTTCAGGTACTGAATAAAATACCCCATTACAGACACACTTGGATAGTTGTGGGTTGTGGTTCACAAACAAGCTTTGAAATACATTGGAAGTGTTCCATGCTGAAGCTTCATCTGCTACGACTTGCGCTCAACAGGGAAGTAATAACCTTATTACTCGGATAATTGCAGCTGAATTGTACAAAATTCCCAGATGTCTCCGCCGAAGGAAATTGCCATTATATTCCAAAGAATAGCATATTCAAAATCATTTAATGGTATTATTGATGTAACAAGCACTCCTGAGGATAGTTATTTCCAAACCATTTATATAAAAATACCACCAATGCTTAGGGTAACAGTGTCATTTCCAAATAATTTATTTGATATAGATTTATATTTTGGATTGAGCCTTTTTGGAAGATCCTGCATGGTTTTATATCTATGTGCAATATCATGACAGTAACATTATGATATGTATAAATGGAATTAAGCAGTAAATCTATTGTGGATGTAATGCCACCGTTTTAGATGTGACAGTCAATTTTGTGAGCTATTTGTTGCAAAAATCCATGAATTATCTACATATGCACCACTTTTATCCACTGTGATCCTTTTATTCCCTTTATCTAGTTTTTTGCATGATTATTGAATTCCAGAACATTATTTTGCTTGACTTTCCTCCCACCTTAGTAAAGGTTTTTATTTAAACGTTATAGAAGTTTTCAGGATTCTACAACATTCATTTTGTTTTTAAAGCAAATACTACAATGTGCGTGAAGCATGCAAAAAATGAACGTTGGCAAATGAAATTCAATGTAGATAAATGTAAAGTTATGCACTTTAGGGTAGGGAATGCACAAGCAACCTACACCCTAAACGGTAGTGAATTAGGGGTAACGACAAATGAGAAGGATTTGGGAATTGTTATAGACAACAAACTAGGCAACAATGTGCAATGTCAGTCTGCGGTTGCTAAGGCCAGTAAGGTATTGTCGTGTATAAAAAGGGGCATCAATTTGCGGGATAAAAATACCATTTTGCCTCTGTATAAATCAATGGTAAGGCCACACCTTGAGTATGCTGTGCAATTTTGGGCACCTATTCTAAAGAAGGATATCACGGCACTAGAAAGGGTGCAGAGGCGGGCTACAAAATTAATAAAAGGAATGGAGCACTATAGTTATGAAGAAAGGTTAACTAATTTAAATCTGTTTAGTTTAGAAAAACGGCGCCTCAGAGGGGATATGATAGCATTATATAAATATATTCGGGGCCAATACAAACCATTGTGTGGAAATCTGTTCATAAACAGGACTATGCATAGGACACGAGGTCATGCGTTTAGACTGGAAGAAAGGAGATTTAGACTAAAGCAGAGGAAAGAGTTTTATCAGAGTCTGTACAGATGTTTAAACAGCAACTGGATGGATACCTGGAAAAACATAATATTCGGGGATATAATCTTTAATTATGGCGAAACAGCTTATTGATCCAAGGAGAAATCTGACTGCCATTTTGGGGTCAAGAAGGAATTTTTTCCCTGGTTAGTGCAAAATTATAAAGAGCCATACTAGGTTTTTTTGCCTTCCTTTGGATCAACAGCAACAAATTAACAGATATAGGAAAGGCTAAACTTGATGGACGCATTTCTTTTTTCAGCCTATATAACTATGTAACTATGTAACGTAAATATTGAAGATAGAAAAAGAAGGGATATAACCTTTCAGTTACCACTGTTACAAAAGGAAAAAAAATTATGTTACATGTCAATATGGTCTTTAAATGATATTCTTATTAAGAAACAGATACAGAGGCATGTCAATACAAGGCCACGGTGTATGGAATGCTGACAATTTATTTTATGGCAACCTGTAATAAACATATGAATCAACTGATAAGTCTTGTTAGCTTAAACTTGCTAACTGATGCAATCCTGATTACTGCCTGGGTCCCTGAGACTACATAACATCCCTTGCATGGTGCCCGCACTGCTTGCCACTCGCCCAGGATCAGCCCACACTGAGTGGACTACTAGTACCCCCTAGCCAGCACAGATCCTGATCTGAAACATAGAAACATTGGGAGGAAGGAAACCAATCTTTGTGGCAGATTTATCCAGAAAGGTCTGAATCTACCACAATGCATCTTTTAAACATCTCCCATTATTTCTGCTCACTAGCCCTTCCTCCTCCTAAGCCTAATTTGCCCTATCCGCACTGACCTGAACCCTGGGCACTATGTATGTAAATTATATTCCATGCCCAATCATGTAGTCCATTATTGGGGAATCATGGGCTGTGATCCAAACTCTAGAGTGCAAACACCCCTATCTTATTAAATTCTCATGCACTCAAGTAATCCTGTCAATGCTTAAATCCTGGGTTGTTAAACACAATACTCAGCAAGCTCTTACTAATCTGAACATAAAATTTACCTGGAAATAATTAAAACAAGATGTGTCAGCTCCCAATCAGAGACTACCTGCTCTCTGAGCTGTCTATCGTACTGTACACCAATACACTTTTATTGAAGCCTTGATATGAAGCTATACTGTAATATCTACTACCTACTACCCTAAAACTATAACTGGCTTAATATATTGTTATTAATGGCATTTCATGCACCATTGTGTAGCCCTTGCAAAATGGTTGATATAAAGTTCATCACAGTTCACATTGCCTCTGTAGAGCATTTCTTTTGTGTCATCATCCGTAACGTCACCACCACATCTAGGCACCCAAGTTGCCAAAACATCTTAATTTCCCATAAATGTCTTCTCGCTCTTCTATCAACCTCACTCCAAGTGCTTTGTTTTGTTTTTGGCAGGTTCCGTTGCATTGTGTATCCGTTTAGACAGAAGCTCACTCTGAAAAAAGCTATAATCACCATAATCATCATTTGGGTGCTGGCTCTGATCATCATGTGTCCTTCTGCGGTTACACTGACGGTGACCAGAGATGAATATCACTTCATGGTCGATGACTACAATAACTATTATCCATTATATTCATGTTGGGAAGAATGGCCAGACAAGGAAATGCACAAGATATATACAACTGTTCTGTTTTCACACATTTACCTGGCTCCTCTTACTTTGATTGTTATTATGTATGCTCGGATTGCCTTCAAGTTGTTCAAGTCATCTGCCACCATACGAGGATCCATGTCTGAGGAAAATGAAGGTCGAAGAGTTTCCAAGAGAAAAGTCAGAGTCATCAACATGTTAATAATTGTAGCTTTGTTCTTCACTATTTCCTGGCTTCCGCTGTGGACCTTAATGCTTCTTACTGATTATGGAAAGCTCACAGATTATCAGATCAACTTGATTGCAGTCTATGTATTTCCCTTTGCGCATTGGTTGGCCTTCTTCAACAGTAGTATCAACCCAATTATTTATGGGTACTTTAATGAAAACTTCCGTCGGGGGTTTCAAGAAGCCTTCAATGTACAGTTCTGCACAATGAAAAGGGAGCATAAAGAAACATACTCAGAGAGAAAAAACAGCGGCAATTTGTTTGGTGTACGAAAAAGGATTTTTGTAGAAGTGCAGCCTAGTGATTCAGCTCAGGGTTCTGATTCTTGTAACAGCACTACCGCAAAGACTGGTATGTTTTCTTTAAGGAGTGGAAAGATTGCTCATCATGGTCTGGTTGTTGAAGACCTAGATAATAAAGTCTCCAATAATACAGTCAGCATCCCTGCCTGGGATATCTAAAGTAAATGAGCTCTTACATCTAAAAGGACAGTGTAGGATATCAAAATGGAAATATGTTAAAATCTGCAAAACGCTTAGCTCCCGAGCTGTATTATACACCTTAATCCAAGGGCATAGAGTACCATGCTTTATTTTTGGTAACCATGATGTAACCAGTTTAACTTTTTTCCAGAAATCAAAAATACAATTGAAAGGACGAATGTTTTCATACACCTGTGTAAAGGCTACATTACAAAAAAATCTTTAATCAAACAGTATATAACCAGAATTACAGATTCTTACATATATTTTCATAGGGGAGAAAATCTACAAATATAATGGTAAATATTGGGGTAAGTGAAAATACACAAACTCAGAATGAATTAAAACAAAATACCTTTATCAATTTTTTTAAAAAACATGTTGAAAATTGTTTTTGTGCCTTTGTTTTGTTGCCTTTGTTAAATGTATGACCTAGTGGAGATATTTAGTCGTGTCACGTTTTACTGGGTTTTTAAAATGATGATGTAGAATGAATATATATTTGCTAATGCAACCATATAGTCGTTAAGTGAAGCCTGGTCTGTTCCTTACATGACAGGAACACTTAATGAAGTACTACAAAACATGGGACATATAAGATTAAGATCCCTAAGTGGAACAGTGGTGTTGCTAATCTGAATCACTGTTTTCTGCAAAGAACCTATGAGGTTCAAAGATGTTCATATTTTGTCATACGCTTAGCATTATCTAATAATCTAAGTGGCTTTATTGCGAGCATAACTAAACAGTTAAATGCAAAAGATCAGCTAGTTTCTTATCCATTTCAAAGATAACATGAGAGGAATGCCCTCTGCTTTTTTTTATCAATGAGTGTGGGACAGTAATGTCCCTAAGCACCAAGAAGTTGCTTTATGGGAAATCTATTTTCATTAGAAGGTTGTGTCTTGAAAAGTCAAGATAATGATATTATCACTGTTTAGAATATATGCATAACTGGTAACTTTCTAAATGAGCTGACCCTGAGACTCTTGAAATAGTAATCCTGTAATAGCCCATTGGAAAGGTTCTATGTAGTGACTCACCAAATGTGTTAAACAAATGTCTCGAATACCGTCCCTCATGGAAACATTGAATTGCCATTATTTTAAAGATAAACTGAATTGTGTCACTGGCATTCAAGCAGAGATAGTAATCATAACAAACATTGTGCGGTGTGGGTCCAAGGATGATATGTTGTAACCCCCGCCCCCCTCAAAAAAAACTATGCCCACCAAAACCACACCCAAAGCTGGATACACACATACATACAAATCCATAGAGAAAGACACACACACACATAAACAGACGCACACATACCCAGACAAATATTCTAACATACCCAGACACACTCCCACACATACCCAGACACACACATACCCAAACATAACATACCCAGACAGACACACTCCCACACATACCCAGACACACACATACCCAGACAAACATGCTAACATACCCAGACAGACACACTCCCACGCATACCCAGACACACACATACCCAGACAAACATGCTAACATACCCCGACATACACACTCCCACGCATACCCAGACACACACATACCCAGACAAACATGCTAACATACCCCGACATACACACTCCCACACATACCCAGACACACACATACCCAGACAAACATGCTAACATACCCAGATGCACACATACCCAGACAAACATGCTAACATACACAGACAGACACACTCCCACATGTACCCTGACACACACATACCCAAACATGCTAACATACCCAGATGCACACATATCCCGACACATGCACAAACCCAGAAAACATACACATGCCCAGACACACATGCTAACATACCCAGACACACACACTCCCACACATACCCAGACACACACATACACAAACATGCTAACATACCCAGATGCACACATATTCCGACACATGCACAAACCCAGAAAACATACACATGCCCAGACACACATGCTAACATACCCAGACAGACACACTCCCACACATACCCAGACACACATACACAAACATGCTAACATACCCAGATGCACACATATCCCGACACATGCACAAACCCAGAAAACATACACATGCCCAGACACACATGCTAACATACCCAGACACACACAAATCCAGACAGACACACGCAACTCACCTTATTTTCAGCTTTCCTACCATAAAGCTGGCTGCTGCACTACTTCCGTGGGGTCACACAATGTGACTTTGTGAACCCTTTCAACCCCACCTCCATCTTGAAATTAGGGGCATAACATGCTTCATAGGTGTAGTCCCTACTTGTGAAGCATGCTGTCAGATTTCTTGGTTGTTAAGGGGGTTTATACCAAAGCTTAGGGTGGCAGGTTGGGGAAAAAACCCAGAGACTCAGGGCTAATACATAAAACAGAAAATGCCTCTACATAATGACTGCATAATTCCAGTTCTCGAAAGCTGTAAAGAGGCCAGAAATTCTGCATATCGCTACCTGAATAGAAGTAGTTTAATGATATCCTGAGCATCGTAAGTAGAAGAAATAGGAAAAAGAGGAGATGAATATACTTTCCAACAATTCAAATACCCAAATATAGATACCCTTTTAAGAATTTGTGGATAGGGGCAAGCATTTGCTGAGACTTTTGTGTGTAAATTTGTGACATATTGATAGAGATCATACTGCTAGTAGACATATATAGAGCAATTTTTTTAACTGAATAAGGATTTTTTTGTTTCCAAAGTGTATATTGTATTTTATTTAAGAAATTTAATTTTTTTTTTTTCTACTATTCCTATTCACATTATAGTGAATTTTAGATCTGTAGAACACTGTGATATAATCATATATAATCCCAGCAAACACACTAAGCGCCTAGAAAAGGACATTGGGAGAAGTAAGATGGTCAGAGGAATTTGGGTCCCAAGACAGGTTGTGCCACCTATACAAGGAAATTTGGGAGGTATTGAAATGGGATGAAATGTGCCTCAAGCCATGGACCATGCAGGGTGTGTTTTTATTTTTTTTGTGTGCAATAAAAGCACAAATGCTGGGCGGAGCAGTATCACACAATTTAACAATTTTGGTTGCATGTTACACTCTAATACCTTTGCAGCATGCGCCGCACATATTCCGATGGTGCAGCACTCTGCAGGTCCCAGTTTGCCACAGTAAGAATGTGTATGCGCTTATGTGCGTATTATTGATTGTAATAGTATTAGCAAGATATCTGCACTTATATAAACCTATACCCATGCCATTATGATGCATTGCCTAAGGTGTACCAGAGAATGTTTTTTTTATTTGTGATATTTTTATGTTATTTGATAATGCCAGTTAATATTGATGCAATTATGGCTAATTTTATGCATTGAATCTACAACATCCATCTGGGTTGGAAAATTTTGTATCACAGTCGTATCTATTTTACCATCGTAAAATAGAAACATGGGTATAGATGGAATGACCCACCAGCCCCTCTCCATTATGCTACTACATGGGAATATACAAAAAGGAAAGTATACCATCTCTTCTATAATACTGCAGTTTTATATAGTTTTAAATTGCAAGCTTGATCGTTGTTGCAAGGAAAGTTTGTAAGAGTAGAGCTTCATAGTGTACACATAATGCAGTTACATGAAAATCTTTCTGTTTACTCACTGTTTAGTGAATAACCTCCTGCCAGACTCACCTGAAGCATCTTATAACCATTATGTAGCAGTTGTTGAGATCAGGAAAAAGAATGTTGTGATTTATGCATTCTTCAAATTTTTAGATGTACTTAGCATTGCATCTGATTCAATCTACAGAGCATAATTAAAATGCAAGACCTTTATATAAATTACTTTTTTATACGTTTTTCCATTTAACGTTGAATGAATTATTCACCATGGTAAATATTAAAAATTTAAAATATATCAGTATTTCCTGCACATTGAATAAGCAAGTGCGTAATGTCGAGAGTGCAAGTTGTGTGAAGTCCTTACCAGTTCTGAGACTGCTGCCTGCTGATAATTGCTGCCGCCGCATTACTCACGGAGCAGCCGGCAGCAAAATTAAAGCAATATCCTTGTTACCTGCTGAGTCTTTGCAGGCTATGTTTTGCTATGAATTTATAAGCTAGCTAGTTTTTTTTTATTTCTATTTTTGCTTTTAGTGCCGTATTCAACCTTGAGACATTTCAAGATTCAAAAGGGTTAATGGCTTGTACAGTAAATACATTAGAGTAATTCACTTTATCACGGTTAAACACATTTTCTACTTTCCAAATTATAGATGGATTTAAATTTCATGACTGGATTTGTATGCAACTTTGATTTAACAATAAAAATCAATACTTAGATCATATTAGACCCTTTGTGTAAAATATATGTAGACACTGTATATATCCATAGGTTATTGTGACTACAAATAACAGTGATATGATGCAATCATATTAGAAGACAGGTGAAATATATTGTAGATGAAACTAATTTTACAAATATTACTTGCCAAGTGTTTAACCTCAGTCAGGATCAAGGAGCATAGTTCATCTCTAATAAGCTATCATGTACTTTTTTGGAATGTCCTATACCAAATGGAATAGAATAAGACAATATGCATTTTTTGACATTTTGGGCTGGTTACTTAACGAGCAAAATTTTGATTCTATGTAATGCACAGGGATGTAATGTAGACCCCTGGCTTCTTGGTACACAAGTGGATCTTTGATGCTGGCAGTAGTGACATCTGCTGCAATTAATTTTGTATTCATTTATTTATTACCTGCCATGCATGAGTATTTGTTATCATGGCACTGGTTTATTTATGTGAAAAACTGTCGGATACAACTTAAATAATTGAGTTAACTAATTTCACACATGTTGAATGCCATATTCCGAGACACAACCATTCTGAACAACAATAGAATGGATACCCTGGGAGGAAGGTTCCTCGGAACAGCTCGCACCAGTGCCCCAACATTTTTTGTTATGCCTTAACACATGCCCACCTAGCAGGATCACAACCACGTTACCTTTAAATTAAAATGCAGTCAAGCAGGTATAACATTAAAATAAGGCATTATTCTGTTATGAGACACTATTTATAATGGAAAAATAAATGAATCATAATAATCCTTTACTCTAGCATAAGATTTATTTTGAGTATTTGCATGAATAAATAAAAAGTGGTCAGTTATGTTGTTCAGAGCTGAATTAATTGTTTTTACAAAATACCTTCATTTTTCTATGAATTCTAAACAGCATGTATGATTAGTTTTACAGCCAAGAGACAATGCAAGAATAACTATTAGCAACCACAACGCAATGGAGATTACTAAGAGACGGAGTGTCAGAAATCTTTATTGGATCTAACGTATTCCAAGAAAAGCATCAAACGGTTATTGGTCAGTAGAAAACCAAATGCTACTTGGAACAGGATTGTTAATATTTTTAATATCCCTTTTATTTGATGTCATTTTGTAACAACTCATGGAGACTTAGAAATGCATCATGATCCTTTTTTCACATGCCCCAATCTTCTAGTTGGCTATATATTAGGACCACCTAAAGCAGCATATAATTCTATGGAGGGCCTCAAAAATTTGTTAGATATGAATCAATAAAGAAGTCCTCAAAAATGTTGACAACCACTGGAGTATTCACTAAATGTGACTTTTTAAAATAAAATGCAACTAAATGTGAAACACTCACAGAAGAGAAGTGCTCTCCATAGGTAAAAGTAAGATTTATTAAATATTTAGATTTACATTAGGCCGCTATGTGTATTCTTGCAACATAACTATATTAGTAGCAGAATACGCTTGATTTACTCCTGGGTGTAGAGTCACCATTCCTGAAGAAAGTCTTGGATAATATTGGGTAATTATCTTTGGTAATGGATACACTTATACACTGATACATACATGACAGTATGATTAATCCCCATTTGTCTAATTCAGGGGTGTCCAAACTTTCCCTATGAATAAAGAAACGAACATATTAAAAGAAAAAAAAAAATCTTATTTTAGGTTTTGCATTTATATTCTATACCTCCATTGCTTTACAATGGTGAATTGCATTACATCCTATAACGTAAACCCCTTTCTCTTTCAAGCACGAGCCGTGAGCCAGCATACAAACTGGACATTAGTCACATGATGACTCTGTGAGATCTATACATTAAGACACTCTTGATATATGGACCTAGCCTTACAACATTAATCAACATTCCTCTTACACACGCTAATTAGTCATGTCACTCAGAAGTATTGCTTTTACGGTTACAAAAATAGGTTTTGGGAAGAAGACATATATAACAGTCAAAGCAAATACTAGGATTTCTCCATGTTGAAATTGATGTTAAAATGATTGTTTAAAAAGTATGTATTTAGGCTATACATGTCTCACATATCAATTTTTTTGCTCCCATAGCAAGTATCTTAATAATTATTTTAGTATTCTGGTAAACTAGTGGGCTTTACAGCCTAGAGCGGGATATAAATATACAATGTAACGCCAGCTAACACCAGATGAACGCAAGGGGACATTCAGGTAAACAAGTTACAAACTTTATTGCAGTTCACAGATCAAAATAAAAACATCGACCGATAGAAAGTCAACGGGATACCCCAGGGGTTAAATTCAATATATGATTCATCATGTTTCATTGGGTAGCTTTGAGGAGTTTTTGTCTTTCATTTAAACAGTTACTGGTTGTACTTTTTTATAGTAAAAATAAATGTTTTTTTTTTAAATCAATCAAATACATCAAAATTACATAATTAAAAAAAATTAATTTTCATATTTGTAATTTGTTTAGTTCATGATGGTGTATTTTTAGTTCATGATTCAGTACTATGAAGTTAATAGTGTATTTTTCTACATTATTTATCATTAATAGTTCCCCTAGAAAATATGCTGCTATATTTATGTTCAATTAGGAGTTGGTTATTTATAATATATTATATTATGAATTTACATATGCAGCTAATTTAATATTTATAATCATGTATTATATATATACAATATATATATATATATATATATATACACTGTATATATATTTGCATTTCTTCATGTTTTTCTTTATATAACTTGTAAGTTTAATATTGCTATTTATGGCCATTATTATATCCTCTATGATGTGCTGTTATATTTTGTATTTTTTGTTTGGCCCTACATTGTATATTTATCAAATCTTTCATTGGGACCTGGAACCAAGTCCTACTGGCATTGCAGCACCCAGAAAAAGTTGTAGTAACATTTTATTTATTTTGGGACTTGAGCTGGCGTATTGAATTCTTAGAGCTAGATCGTGCATCTAAACTTGCAATGACCTACATGATAGTACATGATTGCTTTTTCATCATACACTACAAAAGCAAAAATACATACTTACATACTTATGTACGTTTTACTCTTATTAAGTATGCCTAGTGTACAGTAACCCAATGGTTACTTACATTAACTGTACTGTTGGTTTATTTTCTTTAACCATTAGTTTTGTATGCGGACTATAATGGAATATGAAAGGCCAATTATAGTGAATTTCCTGCAAGAGGGAAGACATGATTGTTACTAATGCTGTCTGATGTTTGCAATTTAGGTGAAATTTCAACTCACTGGTATGCATTATGAAATGCCAACAATGACAATACAAGGTCTGACCTGCATAATGCTTACTAAAGTCAGTGACAAGACTTCCAATAAAGACTTTCAGGAGATGCCCATTAGGATCTGGGAGCTGAAGTGACAAGTCACCTGTAAACTCAACTACAAACTGCTGGGTTGGCCCTTCATAATGCATAGTGACATCAGTAAGCTCCACTTTAGTAATATCACACATTAGAGATTGGACTGGGGAAACATTTTAATATCATTTTATTATTCAGAAGAGCTTAACATGTCTTCATGTTTTGTTAATTTCTGTAGAATGCTTAATCAGTTTAGTTATATTTTCCGCAATAAATTCCATTTTGCATGTCATGAAACTTATGATAAATAAACATAACAATGAATACACTTCATCCCTCTAAATTTCCGTAACAGAGACAAAACAATCAAGAGGATGAAATCAAGTACATGCCTGAAATATTATCATCAATGTATAAAGGACGAGTAATGTAATTATGTTTTAAAATGATTGTGCCATTAAACAATAGTCACAACACTCCGTTTTTATGTGATTTGATAAGATACATTTATTTTAGTTTTTATGTGTCAGGTTTTGTTGCTCCTTGATGTAATTTGTATAGCCCTGCGGCCGGGGGGAAATGGGTACAAAAAGGAAAAGGGGACACGAGGCTGCTAAAAACACCTGATTGGGGCTACTCCCAGATGCCCTTAGACTATATATTATATATTGTACATCATATCTATTGTTCTTTGTCTATTTTAAATAAACTTGCAATATTTGTAACCCAAATGTATCTGTGGTGCTAACACCTATTATGCCAATTGTTACATATTGCTCCTAAAAGATAGTCATTGGTCCATCTGTTCTGCTCATTGAGGTCTACTTCCTCTACGGACACAAACCCTACTTGGGCCTTAGGCCTATATTATGTTATGAACAGTTTTATGTCTATCATGTACATGCCTAAATGTAATGCAATAGAATCATATCTAACAGTAATGTCCTTAGAGGTTCACAGATGCTACCTAGTTTCAAATTAACATTAATTGACAGATATGGGATAAACCTAAATGTACAGGTAAAGCTTTGTTTTGGAGCTGCTTACTGTATAATATGGAATTGTTTTGATATATATATATATATATTTTCAATATTTTATTAGCCCTTTCATTGCAAAACGGATGAACATTCATACTTCTCCCTACTTTGTGTATACAAACAGGTTATTTCTGAGTATTTTATGCTTGAAATACAATAAGTTTTAATGTCATGTCCCCATTAGGGTGCTTCTAGGGTGGCATGCTTTCAAATACACTATTTTTGAGGTGCAATTTCTCAAATTTTGAGAAAGCAGTCTATATTGTTCAAGATGAAAACAGCTTTCTCTGCTTACAGATACAATTGCTAACAATCAATTGCAGCTCTCTAATTTTGAGCAAAAAAAGCATTGCTATTGCCACTTTCTCTATGCGCTATTTAGCTGATGTAATCAACTTGCGCCTCCCAGTAATTAGTTAAATTGTGGCAGGTAGATACAATGCAGTGTATCACATTACATACAGTATGTACCAAAATTGGTCAAAAGCCTCGGACTCATCTAGAGATTTGGTCAAGTGCATGGTTTCAGACACTTTACATGAAACTGCAATATGGTATGTTGTATGCAATACACATCCACATAGATTTTAAGCTCACGAGCGAAGCCATTCCTGCCAGGAACTTTGTGTAAAAGTACCATATGGCTAGATGGCAAGCTTGCGGGCAGGATTCTCAACTCCTAATGTATCTGGATGGATTAATGTATATTTGTCATGTATGTGTTAACGGCCCCATTTAAATTGTAAAGCACTGCATAATATGTTGGCGCTTAATAAATAAAGCATAAAAAGGATGATTTAATGCTAACACACACTTCAATTTTTTATGCAATATTCTATTCAGTTATTTCTACATTAAGTTAGATCCAACTCTTTAGGCAAATTGCAATATCATAGCAATCTTTACAATTTTATTTGTAGTACATAAAGTTGAAAAAAGACGTAAGACCATCAAGTTCAACCCTTCTACCTAACCTTCCTACTCTTGATCCAAAAGAAGGCAAAAACCCTAATTAAGCTAGTTTGAATTCTGCCATCAGGGGATACATACCACCTAAAACATCTTAAAACCCAATTTTGCTCTTTTTCATAATTCAGTCATGAATTTAAATGTTGCTGTATATGTAAAGATCATTTTATGCACCTGCCTTATCACCGTGTTACAGTATTGTTCTGTATGGGCTTTTTTTTAACACAGCAAAAAAGTTCAAATCAACAATTATCAAAGGGTCTTAGTTGTCCTTCGAAAGCCCATGTTCTTTATTTGCTAAATAACATTTTAAATGTTACAAGTCTGTGTCTCCAAGAATGTGTTCATCTGTTCACATCTTTTCACTTAATCTGCATTCTGGTAGGACACCTTAAATGTCACTGACCGTTAGAATAATGGCTGACTGAAAGTGAGTCTCCAGGGCAGCTGTCTGTATTTATTGGTAATTGTACAAATGTTTATATTTAGCCCTTTGATAGTGTCAAATTAAATTGCATCACATGTATTTCTGTCTAAAATGAATGTGCATTAGTGCATTAGCACACAATATGGTGTAGCTCATGGGAGTTACATATATGTGCATGTAAGGTATCAAAGCAGAGTCTTGTGCCTGCAAGTGTTCTCCATTTTGTGCTGTTGTGATAGATAACACTGTTATGAAGTGCTGTAAAGCTAATGACACACACATTCTCCATAACCCCCAGTACTCACACTTTACTAATTGCAGCTGTGTAATATCCTTTTATTTATAATGTCGATACGTTTCTATACTGTTGAATGAAGCTTTGTCACAAATGTTTCACCTAATGGGTTTCTGGTGTCAACTATGATGATGGATCCAAATCTGGGTCTCTCCATAATGTCTGTTAAGACATGATAAGCCTTATTATGTCAAATGCACTGCATTCTTTTTTTTAAAAAAAGTTGAAAAATATTGATGGAAGTTGTAGTCAGTTGACCACATGTTAGCATTCTCAGTACTATGAGTTCATGTGTCATGTCTAGTACCTCTATTTTGGATATATTGTTAATGCATGTGGAAATGGTTAACCTGTCAGTGTATACAGTTGCGCTATTTGGCCCTTTGGTCTTGCTGAAAAGCTATTAATTCTGATGTGAATTATTTTTGACATCAAAATGTTAAATACACCTTTAACCTGTAATGTGCCAGAAAGGAATCCAACACATATTGTAATGGCCAGATCAGAACAGTAACCATACTGCTTGTGATACAGGCCTCAGAATATTTGATTTGTTAAAGGATGTTTTTTTTTACTCATGTAAGATGTTTTTTTTGTGTTTTATTCCAAAAACTTTATATGTATATTTTTACAGTTATATTTCTTGAAACCTAAGCTATGGGCGATATTGCTATGCTTCTGCTTATTTGAATTATTTACATATGTTTATTAAAAGAATGTATTAATGTTACTCGTTCAAGTAGTTCTACTTTTATTAAAGCGTCGGCCAAACATGTCTTCTGGATATGTCAAGTATAATTTGTCAGCTTTTCATTACTGATTCTTTCAAAAAATCTGTGTATGTACTTACAATAACTATTTAAATGGTGAGTGTCTCCAGATATAGACAGGAAAAGCCCATAGAAAAAAAAATTATCTCAACAAATACATTGATTAAGGTATGTTCCAATAAACATCCTTTATATACAGATCTGCAGGCTGCCATTGTTGTCAGATATTGTGGGTGACTTTCCCTACACCACACTGGGCTTCCAGCTGGGTGATTAACAACAAGTCATTGTATTCTTTACCTCAGGCCGTATGATAAGATGTGAGGGTGTCTAGTAGATTGGGCAGCTAGAACATATACGAGTTGATAATATGCAGCTGTCCAAAACATTATATGGTGCAAAAACTAGAAAAACATGTAGATCTGATGCTAGTATAAAAGAGGTGGTTGAGTATACAGATATACAAATATGTACCTGAAATCACACATTGGGGTTTGTGAACAGGGGTGGACATCCAAATGTCACACCATACTACTGGTAACTTCCTTGGAAGTTATCTGAAGGCCTCCCACATCGACGACATATGGGAGCTGAGAGTGAACAGGGTCCAGTTCTTGAGCTATGGCCTTCCTTTCATATAAGTGGGGGAGAAATAAGTGCAACCAGGCAACTGCTGAGGACTGCCCTTAGCCAATCTTCCAATGCAAGAGTTCAAAGTATTATTTGTAATTTCTGATATATGTGTAACCATAGTAATTTCCCAGATATGGTGATACTCAACAGCAGTTCCAGATCAGCAGCATCAGTAACGTTTTCAGTTTGAGATAAATTGGATATTTTAATTAGGTGGTTATCTTGATTACCTGTGCTAGTATATAGATGACTGAGAACAACACAGAGGCAGAGTTGTAGCTAGCTCCTTTTGCCACCGAGGAAAATTTTGCTCACTTACTATGGTCCTGGACCGCTCCAGCCTACATTAGGCCGCATCCACGAATGAGGCATGCCACACGTGGAGTGATGGCGGGGAGGAGGAGTGCCCTGCGCTCCGATGATGCAGGAGGCCTGGCTGGGGGGGCGAGTAGTGACAGATGGGTCAATACTCCGTATATAGATGAGGGGAGGATCTTTGAAGCTGGTGGGAGGAGCTATCGCCTGGCAGGCTATTTAAACCCACAGCACCTATGCCTCATTGCTTGATTGTGCTAGTCTCTTCCTGAACTTTGCTGATACCCATTTGCTGATATACTCGTTTTTGGATTCACTGGACATTAACCTTGGCTTGTTTATGGACTTTGTCTCCTACCCCAGACCACGGATTGATATACGGTACTGCTTATGCCTTTTTGCCTACTTTTACTGCTCAGTGGAATAAAGAGCCATTGCTGTTATTCCAAACACTGACTTTGCATCTGCTATTTGCTTGGTGTCTCTCTGCGCTACGCTCCAACCTTACACACCTGACACATAGGACTTGCCCAGTACCCAGATTGTACAGATAGGACTTGCCCCAGCATCCAGGTTGCACACATAACAACTTGCTCCAGCACCCAGATTGCACATATAACAACTTGCCCCAGCACTCCAGATTGCATCCACAGTATTTACCCAGCACCTAGATTGTACACACAGTGGTCTCCTATCATTGACTCAGGTCTCCCCACGACCCGGGGTTGGCACGGACATGGTTCATTTTCACAGTTGTTTCACTCATCAAATGACACTAAAATTTAGTTATTTAAAACAATACTAAATAGACCCCCAGGTTTCAAATCTGTTAATCATTCTGTAACCTCTAGGCCAAAAACACTAATGGTACCGGGTAGACTGTCAAATGCCTGCCCATAAACACACATGCCTGCCCATAAACACACATACATGCACACACATTCATGCTTGCCCTTACACATAAACTTCTTGGCCTACACTTGCCCATGCATCCACACACTTGCTCTTAATCTCCCCCTTTTGTCCCTTCTGCTCCGATTTCTCCTTATATCTCTGCTTTTGCTTTATCTCTCTCCCTTCTCTTTGATCCCCATTCTTATTATCTCTCCTACCTTTTCTGTTTATCTCTTCCCTTTCACTATATCGCTCCCCTTTCTCTTTATCTCCCCATCCTATCTCCTTATCTTAACTCATCTTTCTCTCACTTTTTCCCTCTCTCTCTTTATCTACCCCCTTTCTCTTATATCTCTCACTTTTTCTCTGAGCCGCCCTTTTCTCATTATCTCTTCTCTTTTTCTTAATTTAATCTGTCTCATTCTCTCCTTTGTCTTTATTTATCCCCATCTCTCTCCTTTTTTCATTATATCCCCATTTTCTGATTATCTTTCCCACTGTTCCCATCTCTCCTTATTCTCATTATCACTCCCATTTTCTCCCATCTCTCATCTTTCTAATAATCTCCCCCTTAGTTACATTAACACTTTCTACTGGTTTTTGTTATGGTCTCGCTGCTTTTCTGCTTACTACCATAATTACTCAGCTGAAGGCTAATGAACAACCTGAGTTACCACAGTTACTCTCCTTTGGACCAGCCTATTATCCAGCTCACAGCCAGCCCCTTCAGGCTATTTAAGCAGCAAAGGTTTGCTTCCTCCTTGCCCATGTGTTGTTTCTGTCTGCAAGTTCATTATTCTGTGTTCTTGATTACCTGTGCATGGCCTGGCTTTCTGTAACGTCCCTCCTGACTCTTGGCTTGTTCCTGACATTGCTGATCTCCTCCAAAATGTCAATATCGTTCTTAAGAGGGGGTCTCCAGAACTATATAGGTGAGTCTAACCAAATAACCACCTCCCTCTTTCAGCTACTCTTTCTGTACTATCATGACAGACTTCCTACTTCCACAGCAAATACCATCACCAATACATATCAAAAAACACTTGTCTAAGGCTTGAATATTGGGGATCCTGTCACACTATATGGCCAGATATGGCTTAGCTCGCCACTATGTCAATGTACCCCAAGTTTGGTGAGTCCTATCTAAGTTTTAATGGCTTTGTTGCTTCCCAAGGAGCTAAATCAGTGGGACTGTTCTGCACTTTAACCTACACAAGGCTCACAAGCAATTTAAAGCCTTCTCTGCTGCTCAACCCTAAGGTTTGGTCAGAATCTGGAAATATGCACAGAACAAAACTATACAAACTAGGGGATGCTGCTTATACAGTTGAATCATCCCATAAAGGAATGCTTTTTTGAATAATACAATTTCTTTCTGTATGAATTCAAAACAGAATTTTTATTGCATTTATTCTATTGTGAAACATTTTTTTACTCCAACCACAAATGCAGGTGGTATTAATACTCCTATTATTTTTGTCTTAAATTTCAGTGGTTAAATTTAGCGCTGAAGATACTACAGTGCTTTCAAAATACCAGTAGATAATATATGCTAATGTAACAGTTTAATATAGGTTGTGCAACAAAACAAATCATTAACACATAGGTAGCAATCACTGCTTAATTACGCATTAAATCATTGAATCAAATGCAGCTTGACGCAAAGTTACATGACCTTGTGAATATGAAAAGCTTTTATGAATCCGCAATTCACAGTCACTAATCCCAAAGAGAATTGAGCAGACTATAGTTTAAATTCAAAATGAAATAACCCGTTGAAGATGGAATGACCATGTACTGCTAAAATAAAAGAGGATAGCTTGCATGGTTTAGGGATTTCACCCACACACTAATCACGTTTTTCTGTAGTTCTCAAAAAGAACACATCTCTATTTCTTTGTACAAATAAGAGCTTTTTGAGTGTGTTCAGTGTTTTTTAAATACAGTAACATAGAGGCTCAGTCATTAATCCATCGTGTTATCATTTTATAGTATCCTTTCTAATAATTCTAAATCTAGAAGCCATACAAATATTCTGAAACAAAAGTGTTTAGCTCACTTGAATAAAAAAAGTTAAATGTAAAACTATGCTACTATGATTAATAAAAAAAAAACACCATATATGACTTGGATAGAAAGTACCCCTCCCAAGTATCACTCCCAAGGAGGGATATCCCACCTTTGGGATCTAAATCATTCTCTTCCTCTTTTCTTTGGGCTCAAAAAGGATAGTTGGCATGAGTTATAAATTATATTGTATAAATACAATCCATCATTATTCTAAATATCATAGTCAATGATATCAACAGCTCGCATAATGCCTATGTAAGACCTTGACCTCAAGCTGTAACCACACCCGCAAAACAAAATGTCCCTCTTTGATTATTAGAATATTAGGAAGTATGCTACTGTGTGTACCATGATAAGAATACAAAAAACTCAAATTACTACTGCTGCTAAAAGACAACAAACGTGCATTATGAAGGCCCATCTCTATTGTGTTTCTTCTGCAAGTAGAGCCAAGCTGATGCGTAGTTTGTGAATTAGTGGAAATGATCACAGAATTACCTATGCATTATGCAGGGTTAACCAATTATGTTAACCTTTCATAACACACAGTCAAGGGGCAGTTAGGACCCAATCATGTCTAGGAATCAGTTAAGAAAATTTATTTCTGAATAAGAACAAAAATTTCAACATTTTATTGTTAATTTCAGTTTAATTTAAGTTTATTATACATATGCAAAAATATGAACAAAAGTATAAATGAAAACAAGTTGTCATGTCTCAGTAATCATTATTTATGTGCACAATTTTTCAAACTTTTTTGATTGATTGTTTTAGTGCTAAAACTTGAATTCAACTCAAGCTTGTAGGAGCTTGTAAACATGGGCAATTCCCTGACTTCTGACTGAAACCTGCTGGATATCAGATCCTGGTGCAAATACTGGCCATGGAGCTCTCTGTCATGTAAATCCTGACCCAGTGGAGAGTAACACCACACATAAACCCCCTCTCAAAATGTAAGTGCTCCGTCTGACCTCCGTAGTCTTTAGAGTCTCTGTTAATTGGGGTAACGTGGCACTCTGTACCAAGGGGAAGAAGTAGTCCCAATGGACCCCTTGTACCTACCTCCCAAAAACAGAACCCCTTCCAAGACCAAGGCTGTCATGGAGCTGGATAGTTTGACCAACTACCTCTGCTGACTTGTGCTCCCTTAGCCTGGGACATCACACTCTTTCCCCGAGACTCAGTGTAGGGTATAAACCAAAACAAAGACTACTTTATTTTTCACACACATGACTGGATATAGCCAGCAAAGCACAAATTAACATAAAACAAGATATTGGGATACAAACCGCCCCCTTAATATGCCTCCCAGAGACAACAGGTTAAGTAAAGGGATTAACAATACAATAGGGTCCCAACCTCCACTATTACTGGCCAAAATCAGTTCCAAGGTTTGGCCTGGGTAAATGTCTGTACCATGGGGTGGGGTCTGACATTAAACTAAAACAATGGTTGTCACTCCATGGTTGCGTATCCTGGCTGTCTGAAAATGATGGGATGATATACTTCTGGGGGTAGACACAGAAGTCTTTACAAAGCCAGGGCCCATAGTCAGTAGGGAGGAGGCTGGCTCTCCGGCTTCTCCAGTGGTCCCAGTGATGGAGGGTTCCATCACAAGGGCCCATATTTTGTAGGGAGGAGGCTGGCCCCCAGGCCCTTTCAGGAGCCCATGGCAAGGAGGCTTTTGTGATAATAGGCACAAACATGGGTCATGGCAGATATTTTACCAGTAGCTGGACTCAACAAGGGAACCTTTCATTTTTGTATTTAAAACAATACTAGGTAGTACCCCTGGGTTAAATGTTTGTTAGAGTGAACCATTCTATACCCTTTAGGCCCAAAACAGTAACAGTATGGATAGACAGTCAAAATCCACACATTTACAAATGCACTGCCCTTACAAAGGCCTGCCCATAAACACACATACACACTGCTCTTAAAAACGCCTGCACATACACACTTACATACACTTATACATTCATACATGTGGCTGCAAGGACTAGCTCACACTTATCCTTGCAGCCACATGCTTACTTATCCTTAGAAGCACTTGCCCTAGCATACACACCCTCAAAATACAAATGCCCTCTCTCTCCTCCCACTTGTCATTACCCCTCCCCCTTTTAACCTCCCTTCTTTCTCTTGTTTCACATTATATACTCCCTTTCTCACTGTCTCTCTCCTTTCTTTTTATCTCTCCTTCCAATTTTCTCTCTCATTTCTCTTTTGCTCTCCCCTTTCTCACTAGCGTCTACCACCCCTTCCTCCCCAATCTCTTGCTGTTCTGCCTCTGCCCCCTTTCTCCCCATCTCTTACCTTTCATCTTGCCTCTTACCTTACCCCCTCTGCTTTCTTCTTCTTTAGGTCCTGTGCCACAGGCTGTGGTGGCAGCGCAAGGTCTGGTTCATTCAGACCTCTGTTGAGCACTCCCTTGCTGTATGCCTGAAACAGAGGTCTCTTAATTTTGTAGTGTTATATCTGTGATCTCCCCAAACGACCCTGCACTCAACACCTGCAACTGGAGTACCGGTACAAGCTTGCCTTTCCCGGGAAAATCAGGACAGTTGGAAAGTATGAGGAGTAGAAATTTTACAGTAATTAGCACAGCTGCTGAGGTAAAATAATTATGTAGCTTTAAAGTCATAATTATCTGAAGTAATTACACTAATTGAAATATAAAATAGGATAAACTATAGGCAGTCTGATTTAGACACAGAATTTAAGTCCTTGGGAATATAATTGATAATTATCTTGAAATTGTAAATCAATTCCCTTGTCAGAAATACTGGTGATTTTGTAAGTAATAATATTGGTGGTTGCCCAATTTATGTAGACCTCTCCAGGTGGTAATTGTTCATAAACAATTAAAATAAAGACACTTTACAGAGGACATTAAATCACATAAAACTGTATTCCCGTAATTGTATGGTTTAAGATTAAAAAGTAAACTTATGATAGAGAAAGGGGAAATTGGAAAAATGGAATTGATAAAGATAATTATAATTATATAAGCATGAATAACAGTTAAGGCTCAGTTTGGTTTCTTCTGAGATTTTCAATAAAATGTAATCTTTTGTCAATACCAAATCAATTCACTCCTTTTTCTCATTGTGACAGTAATATAATGGACCTGCTTTGTTCTGGCATCCTTTTCATAAATCAAAAATAGTAACGCTGCAATAAAGCATTAATAATAATACAAAAACTGAGCCTTCACAAAGTCCGCTGTGGGTAGGTATATTTTATTGATTACCCAGTGTTAGTATGCACAAAGAATAAAAAGCTTAATGTGTTTTGCACTTAACTAGCGCTTACTCTTATCCTCATGAATATCCCTACCTGCATCAGATCATTGTGTACAAGGTCTTTTTTTATTTTATTTCCATTTGGTCTTGTTTGGATGGACCTTGAAGATCATCAACACAGGCAAATGCAGGTGGCTCACAGTTGTGAGATCAATACATGGCATGGAGCCTGCTGTACTTAATTGTGGATACTTTTTTAGTCTCAATACTTGGCCTATGGAGGACAAACCTTTCTTTCAGAATAGATTTCAGAATTTAAACTCTCATAAATATATTGGGTTTTATTACATGACAACAGAAAAGCTCTCTATTGCAAGTGCTTAACATATTGAATCAAAATGTAAATTTCTAAGGCAGCAGTGGTTAGAAAAAACATTGTTTCTCTAGTCCTTCAATAACTGACATGGTAATAGTCTATAAGAATTAAATTTATAACAAACTTTACGTGCATATACATGCCTACTGTGTTTTACACATTAACCAAATTGGTTACTTCTTTTTTATGTGCTTTTGAACATCTGTTCATATTTTTGTTTTTTTTCTGTAACGCTTCACTTTTAAGAAGTGGCAAGCAACGTATTTCTGCTTGGCAGTTATGGACACTGCAGTTTTGGTAATTTTCAAAAAGCAGTAGACGATTCCAAATACTTCAGCACTCCAATTATATGATGGTTTTAATTTATTCTCATAATGGTACTCTCCAGATGGTACTGAGATTTAGAGAACAGTAAAAATTTGATTTTAAGGGACTTCTGAGATGCCAATTGAAGACCAATATGTTTTATAGATGTGTGTCTATTTTTTCTAGATGCTGGAAAATGTTGCTGTGGTGAAATGAAATAAAATACATGTAAATTACAGGACATTTTGGAACTTGTCTCGTAGGTTGGTTGATTTATTTACTTTTCCTTCTCTTTTAATCTTTGATTCTTTCTCTTTCATTCTGCTTCATACCTATTTTAGTATGAGTGAATCTGCCAAACCATTTTTCTTTTTTCAGAACCAGCGAACACATACAACTGAAGAAAGATGCTTATTATAGAAACAAATGATTACAAATCTATCTTTGTATAGTGGGTAAGGTGACTAAAAATTCCATTAGCAGTCCATGTGGTCAGCAGAAAATAGGAAGCATGTGTTTCTCGAAGAGGATTAAAAAAGAGCATAAAAATTTAAGCTAAAATTAAAATATTTATTATTATTATTATATTTTATTTATATAACACCAACAATTTACTTAGTGCTTTTACATTACATATATTCAAGGGGTATGACAAGACTAGAATTGACGGACTAAGACAAACCGATACATCAGATGGAGAGAGCCTTGCTCAAAGCTTACAATCTTCTATGAACATAACAAATCTCTGATGCATGATGCTCTTCTATTTCAGTATAAGGTCATGAATTAAAAAAAATGTAAATATACAAATACAGAAGTAATAATTAAAGCTTTTTTTTTAACCAAACACACACATTATCCAGTTTATACTGTGGTAATAGTAGGTTCTTCATAAGCTTAGCTTTCCCCCTGGCCATCTTCAACTAGGATTGCTTGTCCATTGCATACTTGAAACATAGAACCTTACTATTCACAGTAATTCTGGGGTAATGTTTTGTATCTGAAAAAGGTAATGGTTGCTATAAAACTTTATGAAGAGGCTAAATTTCAGGATGGTGGCTAAATATTTCTTCCAAATAAACCAATGCTCTTAACTCAGAAATTCAATAAATAAATAAAGAAATGCGTGGTTACACGAGCATTATGTACTTGTTTGTCCTTGTCTCAAATTCTGAAATTGGAGATGCCATGTGAACTTTAGATGCCTTAAGGACAGGGCTATTTATTATTTTTTTGTACCCGTTGTGACAATGGTTGTGTTCAGCTGTCATTTTCTTCTCTCATTTAGTGAACCCACGCAAATTATATATTGCTTTCTCAGAACAAGAAGGGCTTTCTTTAGATACTTTGATTATATAATCTAATTTACTACAAAAATATGGTGAAAAAAAAACACCTTTTCTTATGTTTATTTGAAAACTCTTTTACTCATCTACAAAAGCTAATGAGAAAAACTGACAAATATATTCTGCTATTTGTCCCATAGAATACCCAGTGGAAACAATGGAATACCCAGTGTAGGGCTATTTCAAAACCATTTTTTTTCAAAACTATTCTGCCCCATATGCTATTTGGGACATCTCTGAAGCCGGTCAGTTCAATTGTCTACTACCAGCCTTTATCAAACTCGGCGGTGGTATTTTTTTGTCTTTTTTTCCCCGACACATGTTGTGCTTCAGGTATGAATTTAGAGCTCCTGTTATTTGTCACTCTCAAACACCCCAAGATGTGTTCAGCAATATCTCTTGAGTACAGTGATACTATCTATGCGTGGGTTTGTTTGGTTGTTTGGGGGCTAAAGGTCACATTAGGGAGGTGCATTTTTTTTTAATTGACATCTGGCTAGTTTGTGCCTATGCCCTATTTGGGACAATTTTAACTTTTTCCATGGCAGGATTTTTGGAAAGATCCAGCACCAATATTAGGACTTGCTCATAAAAAGTCTTTTTTTTTTTTTTTTACATTCTTTGGACATATTCTCTTTGAACTGGATAATTCCTCTTATGATGTCATGGTGACATCTCTAGGTTATTTTTTATTTATCGCTTCCTAAGTACTTTTTGCCCGCTGACATAATTGAAAAGCATCTAGCCCTTCAACCTATGGGGCCTCTACATTTTTTCATTTTTCATTTCTTTCTTTCTGTGCTCGTTTATCCCAGGGCGTGCAAGGTGCATCAGTTGTCGTTAAGGGGATATATTTTTGTGATGTGCCTGGCACATCAATCGTTATCAAAGCTTAAACTGTTGGTGCTACCATGCTTAAAAGATGTGTTAAAGTGTTTTGTTGCATGTTTTTAAACATGCACACAAAAAGATGTGAATGAGGAAAATAGGCAAAAGAGTGTGGTTAACATATGCGGTACAGAGGCAGAAACAGGTAACGCTACCGCTTTGTCTCTTCCATTTAGCTTTCCAGAGAGTCCCTAGAGAGTTCTAGACTAAGCAACCTTCTGTGGAGTTTTTGGTAGTACTTCATAGAGTAACTCCTTCGGTGTTTTAAAGTTTTGCATCATGCTGGGTTGCAAATAACACATTTTGCCATAAAACTTTTATATCTGTTGGGACGCCCATCATTCTGTCACACCTGTTAAAATGACATTAATATGGCATGTTATCTTCAGGGTATACTCTTATTGTTTCCTTCCACATGTGTATATATATTTCTATCTATTCAGTGCTAACAGATATACTTAACACTATACAGTTTATATTATAATAATGGGGAGGTTCAAAGGGTGCTGTCATATAGTACAGTAGTCATACGGGCAGTTTGACTGGGGTACAATAGGATGCAATAACATGAATGCCTTGGGAAACAATAATTGTTCCTGTATTACATATGAAATTAGAAACAGTAAAATGGTCCAGCACCAATGTTCAAATAAACGACAGACTGTTCTGTGGCTGCAACTAACACTTATTTTCATAATTGATTAGTTGGCGGGTTATTTTTAATCTTTGTTTTTATTCTTTAAACAGATAAAACACAATATACATTTTTTTCATTTATTTAAAATAATTGAATGAACAAACTGAGTATTAAAAACGAACACTAGAATAAAAAACGTAAAACCTACATTAACCTGTGTGGTTTTGGTTGATAAAAATCTTAAGTTTATACACCAAGGTATACTATATACGTTTTTTCCGGATTCATGATATCTGAAAAGAAAAATACATAATATATATTTTTTGTAGAGGTCCCTTGTTTTTGGCACCCATCGAATATGCCCTCTCGGTATATGTACACAAGACAAAGACATAAAAAAACGATATACTACCTTAAAGTGTTTGTATTCTGTAGCGACGTGATGTCGGATGAGGCATGATGTGAACAGAGGATGGGGCATGTCGATGGAGGATGTCTCTGGGACGGGAGAAGTTCCTGCAAAGAAAGAAAGGGAGGTGTTACTTAGGATAGTGTCTCCATGGAAAAACATGATAATAAACGAACATCTGGAAGGAGTGCCATCCAGAGATATTAACTCTCGCAAAGGGGGATGGCAATACAGAATTACGTACAGGAAGAAGGAGGACTCACACACACATATAAGGAAACGAAAGGCAGAACACAGGACTTTTCTACCTCCTGAGGAAGCCAATAAAGGTGAAACGTGTTGAGGAAGGACTTTTTTATCTGCTATTAATTTATATGCTTTTAAATATTTTAACATTAATGTATTTTTAAGGGGCCAGTTCCGCTAATAAATTAATATTTTCATTACCTCCGGAGTCTGTATCCACTGGGTTCGGTTGGAGACAGCTGCAATATATCACACTTGAAGGATCCATTCAGGACACAGAAAGTGTTTCTATACCCTCTCCCTGAGCGCCCTTTTGCACATAAGTGAATGTGCATGGAATCTTGTGAGTGCATTCTTTTTCATTTCACCGTATAAGTTTGGAACCAACAATATTACCCTATTGGTTGTGTCTCTTCTGTTTTCAGCTACTACATAACATTTTATGAGATGCAAGATTTCCGGCACTATTGTGAGTGCAATGGACACCATATAAATATTATTGTTTTTTTTCCCTTATCTTGCATAAGCTCCCCTCAACAGAATCGATTTTACTTTTAACACCTGGAGAGAGGTGTTCTTTAAGGTGGCCGCTGCAAGAGAAAGAAGGGAAAGTATTGATTTTTATTTTATCACATCGGAACGTACCTAGCTTTTTCCTAATCACCTTTTAGATTTATCTAAACTGGGATGGGGACAAGGTTGGCACTGGGAAGCTGTTTTTGGGACAAGGTTGGCACTGGGAAGCTGTTTTTTGGGGACAAAGTTGGCACTGGGAAGGTGTTTTGTGGGACATGGTTGGCAATGGGAAGAGAGATAGGGGTGTGATCGTTAATGCAACTAACTAATGCAATTTCAAGAGTGCTGCATCCCTCTGAAAGACTTTATCTGCCCATTTTGTCAGAGACAATGAAGCTGCCTAATAATTATGCACACCTTGACATAGTTAATGTTAATCTCCTTAGACCACACCCTCCCTCAATACACATCACCTGATATGCTTAAGTCCAATAAGCATTCAAGTTTATACAGCTTGGAGTTGGAAAATGTGCATAAAAATTATGATATAGTCACAATACTCACTTGTCTAATAATTGTTAGATATCTGTTTGTCTTAAAAATCTAACCTTTTCCAGTGACCAAAAAGCAATCAAGACCACAGCTTCTAAGTCTTCTTCAATAGGTTTATTTGGTAGAACAAAGAACTGTACAAAATACTCTAGGTGAAGTCTGGCCAGAGATCTG
Source organism: Spea bombifrons (assembly GCF_027358695.1). Taxonomy (NCBI): domain Eukaryota; kingdom Metazoa; phylum Chordata; class Amphibia; order Anura; family Pelobatidae; genus Spea; species Spea bombifrons. Next base: position 12,323,417 of record NC_071097.1, read on the forward strand.
TAAAGTGTCAGAACACTCTCTTTTCTGCTGCTAATGTCTCTAACTATACAACCCCGCACACTGCTTGCTTTTTCAACACTTTCATAGCTCATCTGAAAAAGTTCCTTTCTATTGTTGCTAGCAGTGCCCCAATGCTATATTCCCAAGTGGATTATTTTACATTTATCAACATTAAACTGCACCTGCCACAGTCTCAACCATTCTTCTAATTCACTCAAATTATTTGTCATTTGGTTGTTTTCACCAGGAATGTCTTACACTGTTGCAGACCTCTGTATGATCTGCAAAATGGCACATCTTACCCTTGAGACTTTTGGAAATATATAAATATTGTCTACTGTTCATCTCTGGTTTATTACTTTAGTAACCTAGTCAAAAAAAAGTTAGTTTGACAAGATCTCCCTGCAGTAAATCCATTGTGTTTCTGATACCTGGGTCGATGGTACATTGGAGAGTGCTAGACGCATACACCATACCCTGGTGGTGAGACAATAAAAACATACACTCACTGGCCACTTTAATAGCTACACCTGTTCAATTGATTGTTAACACAAATAGCTAATCAGCCAATCACACGGGCTGGTCTGAGTATTTCAGTAACTGCTGATCTACTGGGATTTTCACACACAACCCTCTCTAGGGTCTGAAAACAATATTCAGTGAGCAGCAGTTGTGTGGACGAAAATGCCTTGTTGATGTCAGAGGTCATAACCAAGGTATGCAGAATACCATCTCTGACCACACCAGGTGCCACTCCTGTCGGCTAAGAACGGGAAATTGAGGCTACAATTCGCACAGGCTCACCAAAATTGGACAATGGAAGACTGGAAGAACGTTGCTTTGTCTAAAGAGTCCTGATTCCAAATGCGACATTCAGATGGCAGGGACAGACTTTGGTGTAAACAACATGAAAGCATGGATCCATCCTGCCTTGTATCAACAGTTCAGGCTTGTGGTGTAATGGTGTGGGGGACATTTTCTTGGCACACCAATTGAGCATTGTTTACACCCGACAGCCTACCTGAGTATTGTTGCGGACTATGTCCATCCCTTTATGTCTACAGTGTACCCATCTTCTGATAGCTACTTCCAGCAGGATAATGCACCATGTCGCAAAGCTCATATCATCTCAAACTGATTTCTTGAACATGACAATTAGTTCACTGTACTCCAATGACTTCCACAGTCACCAGATCTCAATCCAATAGAGCATATTTGGGATGTGGTAGAACGGGAGATTCGCTTCATGGATGAGCAGCCGACAAATCTGCAGCAACTGAGTGATGCCATCATCTCCATATGGACCAAAATCTCTGAGGAATGTTTCCAGTACCATGTAGAAAGTATGCCACGAAGAATGAAGGCAGTTCTGAAGGCAGGGGGTCCAACCCGGTACTAGCAAGGTGTACCTAATAAAGTGGCCAGTGAGTGTATGTTTTTTTTAATGGAAACATTGTAATTAAAGACACTTAGCTCACACTATTTGATCTTCTTAAACCCCTTAAGGACAATGGGCGGTCCCTAAACCCATTGAAAACAATGCATTTTGAGCCCGTACATGTACGGGTTTTGTCATTAATGGGTTAAAGATTGCAGGCTAAACTACAAACTAAAGAATAAACTCAGGCATACTCACATTGCCCTGTTCCAGCACTCTGAAACATTACCTGCATATGAAGGTGGACCTTGGATCTACAACAGCTTTCAACATTCTTCCAACATGGCAGTAAATGATAAAGCAGGTTAGGCAGAATTCTCAAAAGATTAAAGTCTTTTTTACATCAAATGCAGTAAAAAGTAACCTTTCCTAAATCATTTAAAAGAATTGACATTGACATGGATTACTGGTATATTACTGTAATGTCAAAGCCCTAAGGTTTGACATTACACATATTTCATCTGGAGATGTATGCTGTCCTATTTAAAGGGTCAGTTTCTATCTTCAATGAGGAGAGCAAATTTACATTAAAACAATAATCATGAGCAAAATAACTAACAATTATATGCATCCAAAAGAAACCAATAGTAATAAGATACAAAAATGCTTAAGGACATCCTGAAAAGTAATGGATTTTATGTAATTGTAACCATGGGCGTAGGAACCCCTAAAAATCTGGGGGGATAGCATTTTTCTCCATCAGATAACCCCTTTTTTCTCCCCATCAGATACTTCTTTCCTCTCTATTCCCTACCCCACTTTCTCCCCATCTCTTTTTTGCAAACAAGTACAACTTGAAACACTGGTAAAAATAATGTACCTATAATACATTAAATATAGGAAAAACAGCTAATCTTTGAAACAAAAACATTTTTTTAAATATTGAAAAATTGTACCCTAGGCAAGTATTTCCTTGGGCCCCCATCCACGCTCCATAGCATGCAATCACTCCCTCTGCTCCCACACTAAAAAAAAAATATTTGCCACACTGACTGCAGATTAGGGGTTGACTGTGAAAGTGCATTTGGAAGATATTGGAAAGAAAAGCCAATACAAATGTAATGAAGAATATGTTCCTATGGGCTATGCTGACAGGAGAATTAATAAGTCTAGAATTAAGTTTCATAGTATAGGGGTCCCGCTTACAAGCAAGCATTATAGGATAACTGGTGTTTTCACACTAACTTTCTCTACATAACTACATTTTATTTGTTGTGTGTTTGGTCTCAGTAATGCTGACATCTGTAGCTTGTAATCCTCTCAAAATGTTTAGGACGTCATACAATGCAATTACCGTATTTGCTCGATTATAAGACAAGGTTTTTGCAGAGCAAATGCTCTGAAAAATACCCCTCGTCTTATAATCGTGGTTGTCTTCTAATCAGACCTCAAATGGACTGACTATGTGACTAAGATCCAGATCCCCCGCAGCGCTGCAGGGGACCTGCATCCTCCTGTCTGGTAACCGCAGCTGCTGCTGGCACTTCCACCAGGGCTTTTATCACCGAGTGCCGGCGAAAGTGCGGGCAGCAGCGGGGGTTGTCTACGCGCATCACGCATACCTTCCCCAGCTGCCAGAGAGGAGAATTCCCTGCAGCGCTGCAGGGAATTCTCTTCTCTGGCAGCCGGCGAACGTCCGCTCGATGGACGCAGACAACCCTCCCTACTGCTGGCACTTCAACTTCTATGAAGGTTCACTGGCGTCACATGACCTTCAGGGGCTCAGTCATAGAAGCCTCGGCGGAAGTAACGCTGGCCTCCACCCGCTGCCCCCACCAGACACCAGGGTAGACACTGGTAAGTCAGGGGGAGGTTATATGGGGGGGCATAAGGCTTTTCTGGAGGCAGAGTGCCCCATGATATGCCTTTTAACCCCCTTTATGCCACTCTGCCTCCAGAAATGCCTTTTAACCCCCTATATGCCACTCTGCTTCCAGAACAGGGCCGGACTGGCCCACCGCTGAGTGGCCGCGAGCAGGATTGATTGCGGCACCCGGGCCTCCTCCCGCCGCTGGCGCCTAATGCACACTGCATTTCTAGGGGCAGAGTGGCAAGCCTGGGGGCAAATGTGGATAACTGGGGGGGCAGGTTGGCAAATAAAAGGAAATAAAAACAAAAATGTTTTTATTAAATATGAAAAAATAGTTTACATGAATTAATATTTACTAGTAAAATATTGTCCTATAGGGTCATCTTATATTCAGGCTTTTTCTTTTTTTTTCTAAATGAATATTCAGATTTTGGGGGGTCGTCTTATAATCGAGCAAATACGGTAATTTGTAAGAGAAGGAATCCAATAACACAAGTACAGAAGCCCTAGAGCACAATTATATTGTCTGGAAGCGATAAATGAATAAATAACACCGGGAAAATAAAGCCAAAATTATGTGCTCATATGGTGAAAGTGAAATTTATAAATAATACTTCCCTGATCCAGACCGCAGCACCCAAATAACACTTTTCTCCAAGTGTTGAACCTGCGGTCCATTTAAATTTTGTTTATTGTCTGGAAGCACCTAGGAATTTCCAACAATTACTAACTGCTCATTGACCCTCTTGCATGGGTACCATTGCAACATACAGTATCAATGTAGTATGTAATCAGCAGTCAGAGAAATATAACATTAACTTTAAAAGCGTGGAGTGTTCTCTGAAATTCTTGAAGCTACTTAAAAGCAACCTTTGCTTCTATAAAAATTAGCACTTTAAACTAGAAGGTATGGGTTGGGTTTTATAGAACTTTGGAACTTTTCAGATTCCTATATGCAGACAAGGAAGACTACTTACAAAAGAATGAAAAAGACAAATTACCTCCATTTGCTGTTTTAGGTAAACCAAAATGTGGGCCAAGTCAAGGTTTGCACCAAACTCTAACTTTGTTGAGACCCTTGAGATCTTGAAGTTATATTAAGGCCCTTGTGGGAACAAAATAGATCTTCATATGTTTAAAAATGCATCCATTGTAAACCAATACCAGATGTTCTTTGGCATACAAGTAATGCCACTAGTATGCTATTTAGACAACAAAGAGTTGGCACCGTTTGGCTACTTTAACCAGTTATGGTATACCGAGTATTTAGCATGTTAGTTTGTGGGATTGTATTTTGAGATGTTTTTGCTACATGTGTGGAACACCAACAATTCCATAAAATAATGACAGGGTCTTGAAGGACAGTACATGGAAAAAAAACTGAAATAGTAACAACATCATAAGGACTGCTTTTGTGAGACTTACAGTTAAGGTAGAGTATTTCTGAGAAAGTTAGCTGCAGCTACTTAGTCTGCAAAGCAAATGTAGTAAAGTTAAAACAATTTTAAAACCATGTTTACAAAAGAACTCTTAAACCCAAACTAAATCCCACTCATAATCACCAACCCCATGCATAAGGTAAATAGTCCCCTTATATTTCCTCAGGTAGAATATTTAGGCTACTCTATGATTTGTGAAGGATTTCTGCTTAGTAGTGGCTGTGAGCTATACTGGAAAGCCTGGTTAATTTGTTGGCGAAATTCACCAATTAACGTTGGAACATATAGGCCCTAGAGTTTTTCCATATTGAGTTCTGTGGCTTTCATACATTTCAAGTCAGTCCACGCGGAAGGCAATTTGTAGCAGCTGTTAAAATAATCCAATTAATTTTCCTGCCATTGGCCAAAATGTTAACTGTAGGGCATGTCCATAACGCATATAGTAGGTCTATTTCTGGGGCGGAAGCAGTATGGAGTAAGAAGCAAGGCAGCGATACATCCGACAAGCCAAGGCTTCTAAACAGAGTATTAGAGAACTTGCATGGCCTTGTGATCCAATCAATTGCGGGTTGCAATTATGCAACTATATTATAGGCCTTCATGTCTGGAAGGTTAACTCCTAAATTATCATACCTGGGGCTACCCGGAGCCTACCTTTGCAGGACGCTGCCAAGGCTGCCCAATGACATTGTGGCAAACACTGCCATTTAAAGGGGAAGTGGGGCCTGTCAGGACCCTGCTCCCACAACATGGAGAATTCGGGTGTTGACCAGGAGAATCGGTGCTTCTCCCAGAGTTCTTCAGGCCAAACTCGGAGAGTTCCCAGGTATGTAAATTATGTTTGACCTGTTTTTTTATGAATGCCTATTCTCAACTTTTGCCCTTCCAAATAAAGGAACTAAATCCGGACTTAATCCTCTTGGCAGCTAAATCTGTAAACAATAGGAGAGAGATTGGACTTTAAATAATAATTTGATAAAACTGACCATTTGAATAAATATTGCCAGTGAACGGGTGACATTTTGAACATACAACTCGTACGAGCTTTTAGTTAACCTAATCCCCAAGTAATCCATGTAATGGTGTGCCTATTTGTGTAGAATGCTGGGTTGTTTTATTGAACTTCCCATTTGTAGGCCCTCTGACTTTCCCAAGATTTATTTAAACTTTGTAATTTTATCCTATGTAGTTAAAATCTCCAAGAAGCAGATTTATTAGACAAGAATAGAACCAGTAGCGTACCTAGCGTGGGGCGGGGGGGGGCGGTCCGCACCGGGTGCCCCTCATCAGGGGGGTGCCAGTTTGCTGGCACCCGGCACCCCTCCAGAGACGGACAGTAATGTCCGCCGCTGGAGAAGCAGGCTCGCAAGGGAGCGGTATCGGAAGTCTTTAACAGACCTCCGGCTCCCTTGAGTGATTGAGTGTGGATTAGTGTATATGTGTGGATTGGTATATATTTGTGGATTGGTATATATGTGTGGATTGGTATATATGTGTGGATTGGTATATGTGTGGATGGGTATGTGTGTGGATGGGTATGTGTGTGGATGGGTATGTGTGTGGATGGGTATGTCTGTGGATTGGTATATGTGTGGATTGATATGCGTGTGGATTGGTGTGCTTGTGGATTGGTGTGCGTGTGGATTGGTGTGCGTGTGGATTGGTGTACGTGTGGATTGGTATATGTGTGGTTTGGTAAGTGTGTGGATTGGTAAGTGTGTGAGAGTGATGGGTGTTATGCTGTACCATTTCCAATGAATTTTTCATTATATAATTATGCTCTAAAGTACATCATAACTCCCATCACTCTATACTGTTCCATACAGTGGCAGAGCTGGGAGACAGAGGCCTTGCACCCCCACCACAGGACTCCTGAAAGGTAAGTGAACTTCAAAGAGGGAGAAGGTAGATAGTTAGGAGGGGGTAGATAGGGAGAATGGGTGAGATGGGGGATAGGGGTAGATAGGGCAGAAGGGAGTGAGAAGGGGTAGATAGGGCAATCATACTCCTATCATGCCAAGTCTGCGAGTATATCCTGGAATCTGGGTATGCCTGGGCATGATAAGAGTGTGATTTCTGTTGACAATTATATATATATATATATATATATATATAATATACAAACCAAAGGGAGCGGCTGCACACTCAGAAATATTGTTAATATACACAGGTTTTTATTTGCCCGGGTGCTCCAAAAATAGCCAGATATATGTTACCAAAGAAAAAATGGGCACTCACGGGTCTTTGCCTTGAGAAAGGACCGGAGGTGGTCCGAAACATTGGCCGTGCTGATTGAAATAAACTACTGCAAAGACCCGTGAGTGCCCATTTTTCTTTGGTTACATAAATATATTTAATTGTTTTGTCCTATTTTGGTGTGTTACTTACTTTAAATAAAAGTGTTAGATTTTTTTTATGGTGTGGGGGGGTCATATTCGGTTTCGGCCAGGTAAATGCTGCATTTTCGGTTTCAGTCCAGAATTCGTTTTGGGGCATCCCTAAGCCAGACAATGAAGTGGTAGGCCTACACCACATCAATGTTTGGCTTAGTATATAGTGATAGGAGTTATGCTGCACTATTACCAATGTCTGGCTCAATGTATAGTGATAGGGATTACGCTGTACCACCGTCAATGTCTGCCTCAGTAAATAGTGATAGGTGTTATGCTCTACCACCTTCAATGTCTGCCTCAGTATATAATAATAACAGTAATGCTGTACCACCTTCAGTGTCTGCGCCAGTATATAACGAAGCTATATAACAAAGCTATGCAGTTTTAAAGTGTGTGTGTGGGGGGGTGCCACATACAGGATCCGCCCCAGGTGCCAAATACTCTAGGTACGCCCCTGAATAGAATATCATCCACAAATGCTCACTGAGTTTACCTAAGAGGGTTTGTGAGGACATTATTAACCTTAGCAGTGGTTCCACTGCCAAATTTAACAGTATGGGTGACAGCCCAGTCTTACCCACCTCTCCAAATGAAATGGCCCTACATCCAAACCATTTATTGCACGATACGTGTTATATTCTATATATAGATTACAGATTAATTTAAAAAAGGGTTTGCCAAAATAACAAGATTTCAAGATCCTAAAACGATAGGGCCAGACTGAATCCATTTGACATAATCCTGTCTTAAGCAATAGTATTATTCTAGCCCTCGTTAATATATTAACAAGAATTCATTCAAATAAAATCATTATATAATGAGTAGGAGTTATGGATAAAGTATCCAATCTATTCTTATGATAGAAATTGTGTACCTACAGTGGTGTGAAAAAGATAGTACACCCTCTTTGAATTCTATGGTTTTACATATCAAGACATAATAACAATCATCTGTCCCTTATCAAGTCTAAAAATTAGGTAATTACAACCGGGGACATTTTGTTTTTAAATTGGCAAATGGTAAATTTACCATTTTTCTTCAAACTAAATATGCAGTGTATTTGGTATGTAGTTATGAAGTGATTGTATGATATACCGTATTGGCTCGGATATAGGCCGCCCCCGTATATAGGCCGCACCCTAAAAGTTTGGTGCTTTTTTAAAGAAAAAGTTTTTTTCTTTAAAAAAGCACCAAAAAAAAAACATGCTGCCACTCTGCCCCCCCTCCCGAGATATGCTGCCACTGTCGTCCCTCCCCGAAATATATGCTACCACTGTCCCCCCCCCGAGATATGCTGCCACTGTCCTCCCTCCCCGAGATATGCTACCACTGTCCTCCTCCCCCCCCGATATGCTACCACTGTCCTCCTCCTCCCCCCCCGATATGCTACCACTGTCCTCCTCCTCCCCCCCGAGATATGCTGCCACTGTCCTCCTCTACTATTCAAGAAATTGCATCTTGCTTTTGAGATAAGCTAACTGGGAAGTAATTAGTTAGGTCACTAAAATTAGCTATGCACATACAAAACATTTCCTAAATCTGATTAAAAAACGATTTGCTACAAGCAGTTTATGATGGATAAATGGTACTCAAAATTCCAATCTCCCTTATCAACACAGAGCTAAAGATCCTTGCAAAAATCCTGGCAACTAGACTACAACCGCTAATCCCGGGTCTGATTCACTTGGATCAGGTTGGGTTTGTCCCGGGCAGGGAGGCCAGGGACAACACCATTGGGGTCCTGGACCTCTTGGCCCATGTCTGCGATCGGGGGGTCCGTCTCTGCTGGTCTCCATGGACGCGGAGAAAGCATTTAATAGGGTGGCATGGCCCTTCTTGTTTGGTGTTCTACAAAAATTAGGAATTGGCAGCCTTTTTTTTAAACCTTATTACGTCTCTATACACCCACCCACGACAAAGATTAAGGTTAATGGGACCTTTTCTAAACCGTTGCCGATTTCCAATGGTACTAGGCAGGGCTGCCCCCTTTCCCCCCTGCTTTTTAATCTCTCGTTGGAGCCTTTGGCCAAGCCCTACATGCTGACAACGTTATTAAAGGTATTGAGGTGGGAGATGCCTCTCACAAATTATCTATATACGCAAATGATCTTTTATTTTCTCTATCAGACCATCTGAAATCCCTAGAGCAGGTTGTCTCAGCGCTAAACCTTTTCCATTCGGTTTCCAACTTTAAAGTAAATATGCAGAAATCAGAGTTACTCGGCCTTAATATTTCTTCTTCCTCGCAGAGATTAGAAAGATTAGACGTAAATTCCCCTTTCGTTGGCAACTTACCGTCATACCATATATGGTGGGAGTGTACACTGATCCGTCCTTTTTGGGGGAAGGTAGAGGAGGTCATCAGAGAGGTGGCTTACCCTGAGATCAGGCTCAACCCTGAATTAGTTATGTTACAGCACACTTCACTGTCCTTCAGAACATACAAGCGATCACTTACCGTTCACCTAATTAATGCGGCCAGAACCACTATACCCAGATTTTGGAGATCAGACAAGGCGCCTCCTGTGGAGGCTTGGATACGACAGGTTATATACACATGCAATATGGAAGATTTAGTTATGACAGCTAAAGGACAGAGCTATAAAAACGATCTTAAATGGCTTCTTTGGAATCAATCTCTCTCGTCTCCCAGATTTACATCCATTTTACAGCGCCAGCCACCACCAATATTATAGTTTAGATATCCACCATGTTTTGCTGAACTCGTGCATAAATCGGTCCACTCTGCCCGGACTCCTCGACCTCAGTTCGAGATTGGAAATGCACCCTCTGCTAGTTGTCTTATTATATACTGCTTTACCGACATTTGATCTGCCGTGCTGCCTGCTGGGTGGGGGAGATTTCATACCAAGCTGCCTTTTTGCTCCTTTTAATCTCCCCCTTTGTTTTTTCTTTTTTATGTTTCTCCCCTTGTTTGTTTTCTTTTTGATATACAAGTGCCCGTACTTAATTACTGTGATATATAATGGATCTTAGTGTCTGTTGGGTTTGTATTGAACTGTACAGTCACTTGGGAGATATCTCTCCTCCTCCTCTGTTCACTGGATACGGGGTACTGCTCTGTTATATTGTACTGTTGTTACTTTCGGCTGTTCATTTCACTGTGCTACTTACATCTAAGCCACAATGAATGTCCTCATGTAATCCTTACGTGGTAATGTACTGCACATACCTTCCATGACATATAATCCACATTTCAATATGTTTTATCTGGATATGTTTGTGCTGCATCTCTGAATGTGCTTTGTTGTACAACTGTGACTATACTTCATTGTACTATTATAAATAAAAGAGACTTGAACAAAAAGCTTTTAAAAAAAAATTGTTACTCAAAGTTGGAAGCGAGACAGGCCTACTTCTATTGTATGTATTTAATGGAAGCGTAGTCACCACTAACACCAGAGAGCTTCTGTTGCGGAAAGTCCTTGGTTGGTCCAGTAATGAATAGGTCAGGGGCATCCAACCTGCGGCCCTCCAGCTGCTGCAGAACTACATCTCCCATACTCCTCAGTCAGCCCCTTAGCTGAAAGAGCATTATGGGAGATGTAGTCCTGCAGCAGCTGGAGGGCCGCTGGTTGGACGCCCCTGGAATAGGTCAATGGACAGTTTAGCCCCACTAAATAAGAATGTATATCAAAGAATGCTTTAAAATGCATTCTTCCAAAATGGAAAAGAGAGCACTTAATTGATGTAGGAGTTGCAGCCCCCTGCGGTCTAATGACACTGGTGGGCTGCTTTGAAGTGAAGCATGAAGCCATAACATATCCTGTTGGTTTATTCATTACTCCACTCATTATTCTATTGTGATTAAATTAAAATAACACCAGAGCTACCCCTGTCACATCACTTTAGAGAAAGCAGTGTATCTTTGGGCAGGACCTAGACAGGAACGATGTTCCCTTGACCATAGATGAATCTAGGGGTTGTTCCAAGGTATGTTGAACACCTGTGTATGCTAGCAGGGGGTGATATGTAACCAAATATTGGTGTCCAACACATGGTCCACTCACATCCCTCCTATGTCTAGGGTTACCACCTGTCCAGGTTTTACCTGGACAGTCCAGGAATAATAAAGAAGTATGTCCAGGGTCCCAGATTTACCTCTTCATGTCCCAGGAATTCTGCAAGTGGGAGCAATCAAAGTAAACTAGGTCACAGAGTGACCTCTGATGAGGTTGAGCACAGGTACTGCAATCAAAAATGCAGAGCAGTGGAGTTCTGCCTGCTGATGTTCTGTGGTCAGCTGCAGTGGGGATCAAAGTGAAAAGAGGCAGAAGTAGTTTCTCTCATGCTTCCAGAATAAGAGAAGTAATAAGAATAGTTAAAAAATACAATTGATCTATAACAAAATGAACCCCAGTGGTGTCACCAAGACATATAAGAGGTACTGCCTGGTTACAAGTGATCCCTGAGGTCTTTAAAACCCCCAAAGAAATATAAAAAATCACAACGTAAAGGAGCATTTTTCTTTTTTTAAAAACTACTCAGAGGATGTTCCTGAACATAAATCATGGTTTGGGGCTTTTTTTTCATTTGTGGGGCCCAACCTGTGGAACAGAGGTGAGATTGCAAAAATGTTTGCTGTTTTTAGTACTAAAGGACAAACAAGCTGTATCAAAAGAAATAGGATGGGTAGAGTTAACATGGAAAAAGGGAATCACAATTGAACAATGGCAAATAAAAAAGCACCAGTCACTCGGGGGTGCTGGCAATGAAAGTTTAAAAGGAAGCTAGTGATGTGCCACCACACTATCCAATGTCACATACTCTTCACAAAAAGATTTCTTTCATTTTAGCAGTGGAGTCACTAAATTCTATTGTTTGGGATATTTTAATTACGGACATTAAATGTATATAATCGTTCCAGTCCAACCAAGGGATTTGACAGCTACGTCATGCTTGATACCGTATTAAACTAACGCAGAGACCATTCGTTAAAATTCAGAGTACTTTATTCAGTTGCGAAGGACATAAAAGAATACTTGTCTTTTGCAGCCACTAAAGAAGCCACCTCCACGTGGCACGCAAATTGTGTCATAATGAAACCAGACAGACCAGCGGGTTAAAGAGCTGGTTTGTTCGGATTACTGGCCTTACGTCACCGCACGCTCATTCACTCTACCGGCTATCTGACACCGCACTCTGCTATTGGATGAGAACTCAAAGAGGGCTGGGCTTATCTACAATTTTCTTTTGACAGGAGTGAGCCACCGGGACACACCCCGAGCCTTTCGGCGAATCGGTAGACATTGGAGGCGGGGCATTGTGGGGGTATGGTAAAGCTTCTTAGACAGGCCTGTCCTCGTTGCCTCTACTATCCGACCCATTCGGCACCAAGTGTCTGACTCCTGACTCCAGCAGCATGGCTTACATCATCGAGCAGAGGGCCCAGGCCAATAGCCTGGAATACCGGCTCTTCTTCAGTAAGTTATTGCCACCTGGGACACGCAGTGTGTGCCGGGAGCCTTATTATTGTGGTTTCTGTTCACAGGGCATTGTGTGGGAAAGGCCCATGGCAGGTGAACAGTGTAGGGGGTTACTTATACTGGCATGATCCAAAGACATGCTCTACAAGACACATGTCCCCGATGATATCGATTAAGGGGGCACATGGTCCATGTGGCTGTAGGGGTTAATGAAATTCAGTGAGCAAAGAACTACATGTGTTGATGGGTATATTTTTATGTATACAAAAATGCCAACAGATGCGGTTGGTGCTTTGCAATTTGAATACAACACAGAACCAGTAAAATGAGTGCATCTGGTATGAATCCTTTAGCACTGCCCTGAAGAGCTTACCAAGTGCCAGGAGTAACAAGGTAAACTGTTTTTTCCAAGTACAGCAAGATGTTCAAGTTCTTCCTGATTTTCATTGACAGAGAGGAGTGACAGAAGAGTGATATTTGGGTGAGGTGGTACAGGTAACTTTTTGACTAGCATCCTGATAAGATAATGGATGAACATTTGTTGACATGAGCAAAGTTCGAGGTCTGTAGATCACTTTATTAACTTATTCATGGGTGACATCTGACATATTTAAAGGGACATTCCACACTTTTTTTATTATTATTTTATATATATATAATTAGTGCCATCATATTCTGGAGCACTGTGCAAGGGCGTATTCTAGCTGAGAGACCCCTTTACCTTTACACAGTAGTCTCCTTGCAAATGCAAATATTCTGCAGAATACACCCATATGCCATGCCTTGTGTGTGGTATATTCATGGCCAGTCACTGGCTTGGCTGACATTTGTGGGGGGTCTAACAAGCAGCCAATACGTAGCAAGAATTGTTGGACCATGAATGAGGCCGGTAGCTGCTGCTTCTACCTAGAAAGCATGTTAAAGAAAGTTGAGTTGGAGAGGTTGTCAGGGACATTAAACTTTAATGGTGCTCTATTGGATAAAACAATGTCTGGTAGTTGGCTTCTTATCCTTAAAGTGTATTTGCCACATATTACATTTTACATTACAATATACGCATTTATTTGTAGTTGCTGTCTTTGCTGGCTCTGTAAGTGTGGTGTGTGAGTAATGAGAGCTAGCAATAGCTAGTCTTGGTCACAGCTCTAAGTGTCCACCAGGTAAAACAGTCCACAAATAAGTAATCTCTGAAACAATTACACTGATTGAAGAAAAAAAAGCATATGCTCTAGATAATCCTCATTCATCTGCTGTAATAGCAATTGTATACCCCCTAGGTTTGGGTACTCTAAATTGTGGAAATTATTTGTGGAATTAAACCTTACACAACAACCTTCATTAAGAAAACCATTAAGCCTAGAATATTCAGTATATGACTTGCAATATATAACTATATATATATATATTAAACCCATTGTACAACGCTATTGAATTTGATGGAGCTATATAAAACAATAAATAATATATATATATATATATATATATATATATATATATATATATATATGACACCTTTTCGTTCCTGGTTCCGATGGAGTTCCAATATATTTCTAGTCTGTAAGCTCTATCTGCAAACTGATTTATTACGATTGTAATTTAGCTATTCCTTTTGTACAAGTTCTACAAACAGGGCGACATTTGGCACTCCACATATTATGACGCACCTAAGCAATAGTTGGTATTGTACCTTGGACTGGTTAGAACAATATTTTTTTATATACTATGTTGCTATAGATAACAATATGTGTGAGTAGGGATTTCAACTCTAGAGAGGTAATTTCCCCCATAAGCAAATGGTACGCGCTTAAAGACAGAATGATTCGCGTGTCTGATTATTGTATGTTGGGCGGTGTCGCTGCATGGTTTCATTTACACCTTTTGTCAATGCTCTCAGTGCTTGGTATATATGTGTTATCTTATAAAGTTCACTAGGCAATGTTCCAGATGAAGATAAATAGCTGAGTGAACAGGGTTATAACATAGTGCTGTCACAGATATCTGTGAATCACCAAAAACACCTTGATCAATTAATTAAACAGAAACAAATTGCACCCTTCAACCGGAATAGCTACAATGCGAAAGTAAGTTACCGTAGGAGTCTGGAACAGTCCTAAAATAGAGCACAAGTATAGAAATAGATAAAGAAAAAAAAAGAAAAATTGAAGAGACTTATTTTGTATTGTGTGTTAATCCCTCTTATTCTTATTTTCAATATGTCAGTCCTCAGTATTCTGAAAAATCTAAATTAGAATAAAAGGAAAAAAGCCATAGGGCATAATGAAGGTACAGCTTCCCGCTTTTAATTTTCCACACTAGTTATTGTTAACTGGCACAACGGAGCAGATCTGCCGGCCTACCACTTGGCGCTTGTAAATCCTCAAACTAAAGTTCGTTTGTAGATCCCTGCCGGCAACTCTTACGCAGAGAATGTTCCGTCCGAATTGGCGCCGTGGCAGAAATCCCAGAGTTAGTGATTGCTCACAAGAATAGGCCTTTGCGTTGAACACATTAACTCTACTTCCTGAGGTCCCCCCAATACGATGTAAGTCTCTTTCATTTTTCTATTTTCTTTTATTTTTTCATCTATTTCTATATTTTTAAGACCTTTTTATGACTGTTCCTGATTGCTACAAAGTAAACTGCCCCCATTACTTTCTTTTGCATTGTAGCCATTGCAGTCCTCTAGTGCCATGTTCTTTCTGCTCTCCGTAGGACAGGAATTTGTGAGTTTGAAAATATGTGATTTATTATCAATATTGTACAATAGCGTGATTTAATTCTCTTTTAATGCAGTTATCGCACAGTTTACAGTTTTTTTTATCTACAACCTTTTCCTCCTACCTTTTTATAATTTCATGTCCCAAGTATGAAAATTACCTTTTTTGAACATTTTCTTTTTACCTTTTGATTACGTTGAAGAAGATTACAGTGAATTTTATTGAGTTGAAACTTTTCTCCTTTCTTACTTCATTCTGGATTATGAAATGCTTTTAAATTCTCCTTGACTGTGGATACCGCAATATCTGTGAGCTATCATTCGATAAGCCTATGCTTTCACCCGATGGGAAGCAGGATCTGCATCTGGTGGCTTTATCCACATAGAATAGCGTGCAGAAGTTGGGTGCTTCTACCAATGGTTGCCTTTTATCAAAGCTTAACATGAAGAGGGCAGACGCTCTCCTCATAGCCAACCTTTCTCAGCTCTGGGACCAGTGTGTGAACACACTTCCTTCCTCTCATTGGTTGTTTTGTGTAATATTAGTTTTGTATTTGCTATTTTGTCTCGACATTTCATCATATACACTTTAATGGGCTGCAGCATGATAGATTTGATGCAGTCAAGATACAAACAGGTTTGTGGTCACCTTAAGTTATAGAGCATAATTTA
The DNA here is from genome assembly GCF_027358695.1 of Spea bombifrons. Lineage (NCBI taxonomy): Eukaryota > Metazoa > Chordata > Amphibia > Anura > Pelobatidae > Spea > Spea bombifrons. The sequence goes on from NC_071097.1 coordinate 12,339,332, forward strand.
AACTGAACCATCTAGAATGATGAAGCTTATAGGAGAGGTAGGATGAGAACAAGCAGAAGCCACTGTCTGAGAGCTAAGTGTGACAAAGTGAATAGTCAACTGCATCAACAGATCCAGAAGAATTAATAATATACAGTAGTGTTGGTGAAATAAAAGTACAGTGCCAATGAAACATTGTGAATCAAAAAGTTATATACCATATGGCGCGCTGGGCATAAGAAGATGCTCTTTATAACAAGGCTATATTGTGAAATGAATATGCCCATAGAATGAGTTTGGAAGATCTCAAGCAAAGTTGAAAATTTAGCGAATACACTTTTTTTTATTCATTAGAGGTACCAAATAATCTGCTAAGGATTTTGGACCAAAGAATGTTGGCATGGGAGGACAGCAGAGGTCAACCCACTATAATAGACCCTCCTATTATAATAGATCAGTACGTATTGGTTTGAACATTTCTCAAAGGGTTCATATGAGATCATTTTTTTCCGTCAATTACTGGTGTAATTTCTTAATCCATTTTAAAGAAAGAGATATGAATCACTTGGGTTTCCTTAGATGCCGTTGATACCTGCTTTTTTAGTACAGTGGAAATAGAGAAAGAACAAATGTGCAGTTCAAAAACTTATGAAACAAGAATCCAATGAATTTCCTGGTCTTTCCATCTGTTGAATTGGAAAAAGGTTAATTAAAAAAAAAAGCCCAAAACACTTTGGATGAAAGTTAAATACATGGATTTACAAAAATTTTTTATGAATGTGTGTTCCATTTGATCATCAGGTAATCGGTGTATTTTAGGATTGGACAAGAAACTCTTGGCTCTAGCTGTTTAATCCTCATGGGTGTGATTTGGCTATATATATATATATATATATATATATATATATATATATTGCATATTTTTATCAAATCTTATGTTAGAACTACACCATTTGTTCTGAGCTAACTGTATTCCCTTGGCCGTAACTTCAGTCTCTGCTGTGAGGCTGACTCAGCTAGTTGGTGCAACCTCCTAATGAAGGAGCATCTAAATTACCTGCTTTAAGTTTCATAGTTTAGCAATTCTAATGAGCGGGAGCAGATGTGATATCGCATTAGAAGGAGTGTTGGTATGGGGTTGATAGATGTGACTACAGAATCACAGGACTAATTAACACCACAAGATGATAGGTGCACTCTGGCTTGTAATTTCTTGTCTAACGTCATAATTGGTGTCCTAGTTTTAAGCAGGTTGAGCAGGCTGACAGGACCGATTTTGTTAGCTATTTGTGTGTGCAGTATGCATATTGTATAGCATTGAAAGGCAGTGTAACTAATTTTGACCCCAGTAGTGACCCTAAGAACGTGGGAGAGATGGGTTACTGCTATGTACTGTGGCGGACTCTCTCCCTTAAGGAAGCAATAACGTTAGTTATAACCATGGGCTAATGAGAAAATTTGTTTATGTTGGCAGCTCTCTGCCTTAATTTGTTGCATGCCAACTTTTTCTTAAGACTTAAAATGTCATAGTGGATCAAGATGCTTAAAATGAACAGTCGTGCCCTTCTTTGATCAATTTACAGAATTACAGCAAAGCAGAATATCTACCCCTTTAGCGTGGCAGCACGTTCTTCTAAGTATGCTAATGTTTTAGTGACATGGATAAGTCACTCTAGGGCAGAGCCCTGCGCGGGACGGCTTTTTTTAATCCCGCTCCCGCTGATTTTTTTGCGCACTCCCGCAATGTGGGTGTTCTGCTCCCGCCACATTTGTGGCCAATCACGCCCACCTCCTTACCTGAACTGCAGAGTTCCTGCGCAGTCCCGCAAGGCTGCCTTCTCGCTGCTCCCTGACAGCGTCTCTTCTCTTGCTCCGCCCAGGAACAAGGCGGAGTCATGGGAAGTGACGTCACATCACGTAACTCCATTTTGTTCCTGGGCAGAGCAAGAGAGGAGACACTGTAAGGGAACAGCGAGAAGGCAGCCTTGCGGGACTGCGCGGGATTACCGGGACCCGCAGGTACAGTGCCTGACCGTCCGCTCCCGTCTGCAGCACCAGCAAGACCGCCCGCAAGTTTTTTCCCGCGAGTCCCGCCTCCCAATGCAGTTCTCTACTCTAGGGTTCAGTGTTGCCACTAGGGAAGACTGAACGTGGATGCTTGCACAGCCATAGGCTACAACCAATTTAAAAGGCATCCGGGGTTAGAGCAGGAAAAGAGATAATGCTTTAACAGATACCACATTGTACTGGAGGCAATAATTGCATCTTTAAAATCTGTGGCTCAGTTTAGTTACATTTCTTTGTATAGCAATATATCTTCCCATCTGCGGTGAATGGTGGTTTATACATGTACTTCACATAGCTTCTAAAATGTAGGTTTTTTTGTATTTCTAAATAAAATAAATCATACTCTTCCTATATGACATGGAAGAATAATTGTGTTGTAACTACTACTTACCTTTTTATGTCCATATGCTTGCTTAATTTAAACCTATTTTTATTTACCCTTCAAAGGTAAAAAAACAAAAAAAATAAACCACAAGAGGCAAACCAGAGTACAACTCAAACCTATGTTTCTGATATAAAAAAGTATCACATCTCTGTTAATATGGATGTTGAATACATCTGCAGGTTTGTTTATGTGACTGTTCCCCAGAGCCGTAGCTAGCTCGTTTTGCGCCTAAGGCAAGAACAGAAAATTGTGTCCTCCCCCCACTCTATTGTAGATAAATAAATGGCAAGGCGAATAATTATATTAGAACTATTTCTTTCAGTTAAATAAGAGTCATAAAGATGTCTAACATTTATATAGTAGGTATAAAAATTGCTCTCAGTATTAATCTTTATTTATCTACCTTGTATTCAGACTCTGTATTGAAAAATGAAAGTGGTTTTTCATGGCATTTCATCCCTCAGAGATGTAACCATAATCGAATAATTCGGGGGGGGGGAATATAGTGCAATGACGTTTGGTAAATAAAAATGTATAACTTTCACTCACGTTATAAGTGTGAGTGTTCATAGAGGGTTATCTCTTTTAGTTGTATACTTCTATGTTCATCAAGATAATATAAAAGTGCCTTCAATATCTGAGAATACATGAAAACAACAGTTATTCAAATTATATATTAGATTGGGTATCCATAAATCCACAAACATATGTAACCATAAGGCACGCAAAAATCCTCAGATGATGTCAAGAGTCCAGAGATCTAAAACGTCAATCAGCATAAATAATACATTCCCATGAGATTGTTAATCATTAAAAACATATAGTGTAAAAAATGGCAACATTGCTTAACGGTAACAAAATAATGAGCAAGAGCTGCTAACAAAAGCAAAACATGCAAATATGGGAGAAATATTTAATATGAATAATACATAGCACCTAAAACACAGAAGCCATCAAATGAATTAGGAAAAAGGCAAGAATCAGATATGTTATCTAAATAATGGAAAATGCAGTAAATCAATGAACAAATAATGGAAATGCAGTTAAAAACATACAAAATGATCAATATTATTAGTTGTGCTCTACAGATTCTATCCCGCCTTTCACCTTTCCAATCCTTCCTCAACACTGGGGTAGACTAGCCTTCCTCTGTCACTGTTCCTCAGTGATTTAATCCAAACTACTTGCGGTTGGATAATGTAATATTCATTTATTTCTGATCCGTATCTGAAATGTTCCATTATTGATTTTATTTTTTTGGAGGGTTGTGCTTTTAGGTGCAAACAAGGAATGACTGGAGTTGTCTTTCTAGCTGAATCAACCCTGACATTTCTAATAATGCATTTCTTTTTTTAAAGATAAGTCCACTGTTCATTCATATACTTTTTTTCACTACGTGACTAAAATTTTTATGGCAAATCCTATACTTTCTCACTGTTTTCTAGTTCATGCATTCCGCGTGGAGAAACATGGCTTGGGGAAATTCAATTGGAGCTTTCGCCCCCTCTGCCGACAAAGATTCCAACTTTGACAATTTGACCTCTGTAACATAGAATATGCTCTTGATGATTTTTTTTTTTTTTTTTTTTTTTAATGTAAACGGATGCCAGCTTTGGTCCAATCTGTCCCTTAGAAGCCACCCAGTTCAATAGCACAGTGCCTTTTGTTGTGCAATGTGTTGCCTCGTGACCTTCTACCCGCAGAAGAAAAAAGCAATCTGCTCTTTTAATCACTTGATAGGATTTTCTCCTAAAAATAACTTTTTCATCTTGACCATTAAGGAGATAGTTTTGTGCTGTGCAAAATCATTTACCCTGTTCTAAAAATATGAATCTATATGCATATATATATATATATATATATATATATATATATATATATATATATATATATATATATATATATATATATATACGGTATATATATATATATTATTTTTTGCATATATAATATGTAATGTGCAGTTCTTATATAGAGTGATAAGGAAGGGTAAAAGTAAGTAAGGGATATCTCTGTAGTCCACATAAAGGCTTGTTTATAACAATCTGATAAAATGTTATAATAATACAGTAAGGAATGCAGGCAAGTGTAAAAGTGCCATGAACAATTTGCTAGATACAGGTAAAGTTGGAGAATTAGCTGGCCTGGAATTAACAAGGTACAGGTCCCTAGAAAGTTATTGTGGACCGATGAGTATATTGTAAATATGAATATTTAGTGTTTAATACAAGGTGAAAAGGGTCATGTAATTACTGGTATTGAGTAGAGGATTAGTTTTCTATGACAACCTTCTCTTGTAGAGCGTTGTTGTCTAAAGAAGTTAGTTTTTTTTTTATATTGTGCTAATGAGATTCAAGGTTGGAAATTTGAAACTAGAGTCTGCTGTGGCTGTATGCAAGACAAAAGTATTTTTTCTATAAAGTATATCTGATAAAGGGAATTGTAAAAAAGGGCTGTGGCTCTTTATGTCATGTCTTTCCCAAGATTTGCTCAGAAACCTTTAAGCAGAGATGTCCATTTTGTGTATACGTGGATGTATAATTTGGAAAGGGGTAAAGTATCAATGGAGAAAAATCTAAGAAACATACGATTTGAAGACAATCACTCCTCAAGATTGTAAGCTTGCGAGCAGGGCTCTCTCCACCTAATGTATCGGTTTGTCTTAGTCTGTCAATTCTCGTCTCGTCATACCCCTTGAATTTATGTATTGTATAGTGCGCTGCGTAAATTGTTGGCGCTATGTAAATAAAAGATGATAATAATAATAATAATTTCGCCCATCTAGTCTGTCAATTTTCCCTGTTTTAAAGACCCCAATCTTTATTTGGTCCTTGGCCTTCTCCTATATGTAGAATAAGTGCTTTGATGATTTTCTTCTTGTGAGTTATAAGTATTTTGATGTGGCTTCCCATGTGGTCTTCGCTTTGTAGACTTCTCTCTCTTTGCCATTTTATCATATCATATGGCTTTGGTGGGAAGGTTGGCCTTAAATTATGGAACTCAGCCTTCGTGTGGCATCTGAAATGCATGCCTTTTTAAAGCTTTATAGTGTTTTTTTGTTGTTGTTGTTTTAGCATCAGCACCTTTGTGCCCCAGAGGCATCATGGTCCTGAAGACAGAGTCCAATGGTGTGTGACTGACCTTGTATACATTTATTGATTTAATTTTCCAATAAAGTTTGTTAGTTGACTCATATATTGGACAACTGCTTATTGCTAATTTATTGAATATACTTTAGTACATTATACATACTCACCAACATTAGGTGATTATTGTGTTAATGTTCAATTCTCATTAAAAAAAAAAAACTCTTCATAATTAAAGTGGATGGCATATGAACTGGGAATATTTGTAGAACAATAAACTTTTTTTTTTTTTGGTCCCAAAGCTCCATCATATCCTGCTTTGTTGCCGCTGGGGGTGTCTTTTCAGTGCACAGATAGACCTCTGGAGATGCCACACATCACTGTACTTTAAGCAGCATTTATAAAACCCAAGATAAAAAGAAGCTGTCGCCTATTCAACCTTTTAGCGTTATAAAATGCATTCATTAAAATGCTTATAGCTTGTTGTTCAGTTAATGAAACTGTCTTACGTTGTCCTGAAGGGGTAAAATGAAATATACAATGTGTTAGTATTTTTTCAGGGAGCGCTTCATCGTCATGTGACACAAGTAGCTGAATAAACCTTCAGAAAATGCATTAAAATAGCAAATGCGCAAAAGTTTATTAGCGTAAAATGGCACAGTGAATTTTTTCACTTATGCACCAAGGTCTAATTGTATGACATTTTGTCCGATATACAATGTATTTAGTTATTTCTAACTTGGCTATTGGCTATAATGAATGTGCTCTGTGTTGTCAAGGTAGCTTATTTTTACTTATAATTAGAGAATTTTCATTAAGAGACATTCTTTTAGTGGCTAGCCGTACATCTTTACCCGGGAGACCGGGTCATTTCCAAAACACTTAATTAACAAGCTTCAGGTCAGATTTTTCATGTAGATCATCATATGACTATTCTAGTAGAAAAAGTAATTTGTTTAATCTCATTTTTTAAATGGCGTATGATTGTTGTGATTCATATGCTCACCATCTATCTTTCATAGACCTACATTAAAAAGCTAAATGACGTATGATACTGCTATGTCACGTACAGTATGGCTAACTGCATTTCAGTACTTGCCCCTTATAGATGTATTTCTAATCGCACTGCCACAACTTTTATCTTCTCAAAAATGTATTGATGGGTATTCTTCAGGAATTATCATTTTGTCTTGCAGAGGACTGCAAGGGACAATACATCTCTCCATTCCACGACATCCCTCTTTATGCAGATGAAGCCGAGGTGAGTGGTCTATGTAGATCTGAAGCAAATATATTAGAAAAAAGACTTGGTTTTATGTTACTCATCTATATGGCATATTATATAGCGTCTTTTTTTTTTAAATCAGTCTATCATTAGTTTAGTTTTAAATGAAATTTAATAGAAGGTTCCTAAACTTTTGATGTTACGTAAATCATAAATCATCATGAAGTTGATGAATCTGCTCAAAGCCAAACTATATAAGTGGATGTAGCTCCACCCACATATGAAGTATGTAATAAGAGGGAGGGGTCAGATTACAATATAGTGTGCATCCTTTAGTTCTCCCTTACACCAATGTTCATTATTTTCTGTTTCTTTTTTTGTTCGTTATACGGGTAATTGCTTTGATCAGTCAGATACAAGACCATATGAACCGCAGATTGTAAATATTAATGAAATTGTTGTAGATGCTGTTTTAGGGGGAAGTATTATTGGATGGGGTTGACATGATACCAAAGGGAATTCCTAAATTTTATCTTCAGTTTGTTTTGATGGTTTTCCTTGTTAATATAATTAGCATAATTCTGTTAAATCTGGGATAGGTTTGGCAGTTATTACAGCCTGATAATGTCAATTACAGTGATAAGACTGGGCCCTCTTTTCAGCGCATATACTGTATTTTTTTCCCATTTTTTAGAGAAGATCCTAGAGCTAAAAAGATGCAGGAATACACAACAATGTATTCCCTGTGTATTAAGAAAAATATGGGGAATGGTAACATCATTACTGGCTGAAGTATCCTCAGGGTTATTCTCAATTTCAGAGGGATACAAGTTCCATTACTGCCTCCTCTGGCATTTAGAGGGTAAACAATATCAATGTGGGTATTGATCCAGCAAAAAAAAAAACATCAATCAAGATGGTTTTCAGATAAGAAAGCTTTGATATGTCCAATGTCAGACCTCATCACAAGACTGAAATGCGATGGATACATCAGAAAAAAGTGTGACCCTTGCACAGAATTTAATCTTCATTTCTCTACCGTGTGACACATTTTATCCTCTCTGCTTCAGTATCTGTGCATGCTTATTTGCAGCTTCTTTGATTTTTGATAAGTACTAAATGGATAAAACATTATGAGGAATTCATTGTAATATGCGGGTTTATTTGCTTAACATGGTAGAAAGCACACTTCAAAGCCAAACCTCTTCCAGTGTGGCATGCAACCCCCCCCAAACTTACCGGTACTACTGACTCCCCCGGTGTGTTGTCCAGGCAGCTTGTAGACGTCTACGCGATTCACGTAGGCAACTTCCACTGCAGCCGGAAGGAGGTTGCGGTTAGCGGCGGGGGTTGTCTGCGTCCATCGCGCATACACCCTCCGACTGTCAGAGAGTGCCCCGGTGCGGGGAGCTCTCCTCTCTGACAGTCGGGGAAGGTCTGCGCGATGGACGCAGACAACCCCCGCTGCTAACCGCAACCTCCTTCCGGCTGCAGCGGAAGTTGTCTACGTGAATCGAGTAGACGTCTACAAGCTGCCCGGACAGCACACCGGGGGAGTCAGAAGTACCGGTAAGTTTGGGGGGGGTTACCAGACAGGAGGATCCAGGTCCGCTGCAGCGCTCTATTTGAGGTCTGATTATAAGACGACACAGATTACGATACGAGGGGTATTTTTCAGATCATTTGATCATTGTCTTATAATCGAGCAAATACGGTATTTCTAACTGAAATGCTTCTTTTACTAAAATACAGGTATGAAAATAGCCCTGTGCAAACTTGAAACCATGTATTTAGTCCACCACTGTTTATCCTTAGATCATATCATACATATCACTACCATCCTTAGTGTTGATATGGAATTGTGGGTTATAGAAGCTAATGGTGACGTTCTTATATTTGGCCACCAAAACAAAAATAAGTATAAGGGGCGTTTCTTATGGTGTATTACTTACTCTTGATGTGAATGCAGAAAGTACAGAATGCAAATAAGTGTGCAGCTGCTGTAGTGATGCTTGGGTAAAAGAGCTGGGGGTGCTTTGTCTTTAAAACCACTATAGTTTTTAAGCGTAGCTAGAACTGACTAGTTTGAAAACTGATTTGGAAGCGTACTTGTCACATTAAAGCAGTTTGACAATGGTCAGGCTGATCTGTACCTTTTATTTTCAATGTTGCTGTCTGTTTTCCTTAGCAATACTTTACACTAGAGTGAAATCAATGTTTCAGTTAAAATACTTAATTAGTGGTTCTTGTGTTTAAACTGGGAATGTGAGTAAATGTGTAGGAGGTAGACAAGGAGTGTTTCGCAATCAAGATACTTAGATAACGAGTAGAAAATCGTATTAGGAACCTTTATTGTGAACTTAATAGATTTTAACTTTTTATTCGGTGTACATAGGTTGTTTTTTTTTTTTTTTCTCATCGCACAGGAGAATATTTCATAAAACCCATGAATGTCAGTGCAGGGCTAAAGCAAATACATATTGTAACTAAACTTTATATTGGAAACTAAACTTCAAAGATGCCAGGTGGTAGCCTAGTTGGTCAAGAGAGGTAGGACTAGATAGTCAAATGTAATCTCAGTGCCTCTCCTTTGGCTGGAGATGCAAAACGGAACAAGGCACCTTCAAACACATTTGGTGGAGCTGTAATATGATTGAATATTCCTGGGAAACTGTATTTGCTATGATTGCAGAACTCATAGATATTGACATTATACCTACTCCGCATAAGGCACTTCTTCATTTGGATTTAATAAGAAAGCGTTAGCAGTTCACTACTTAATAGCCATGAAGATTGTTATTGCTAGGAAATGGCTTCAATGTGAGACTATAAAAATCGAGCATGTTAGAAATCCGATAGAACAGCAATGCTTGATGGAACGAGGTTACTTCCAAGCCCAGTTGAGATCTCATAAATTTCATGAAATTTGGAAGCCATGGCTGGGGAAATCCAATATAGTACATTAAACAGGTCCAATTTAATAACTACAGCAATGTAGATTTAAGCTGTATGAAAGGGTGGGATGAATGCCACTTGCTAGTATCTGTTGAATTTAATCAGGATCTAACCTGGTGGATTTTCATGTTTGGATTTAATTTAATTTGTGATTTATTCTTTTTGATCAAATGTCCCATGTATGCACTTTTGTATTTTTATATGTTAATAATTTTTTTTATTTTTATTTTTAAAGAGAGGTAGGACTAGCACACAGGCATAACTAGCTGCATGCTGCATTGTCCCTACTCCCTTGCACATAAAGAGATACAATTGTTTCTCTAAAGACCTAGAAATCTGTAATACTCAGACTTTCAGGGTCCCTGGAAGACCTTCCAGGTTTGATTTAAGCTACCATTCCCCCAAAACAGTATCTTCATATCAGTAATATACACATGTTTTTTTTGGAACATATCATCACGACACAAATATATCTTTCCATACATGTAGCATTCCATGGTTAGAAGTGCAGGGGCTGTTTTTCCTTTTGATTGTAACTTAGGTTCTTACACCTTTTGAATACCTCACCTGACTCCTTCTCTTCTGGTGACTCAGGTTTTTCATGTCAGTGGCATGGGCAAGACATCTGTTTGTTAAAGACAGAACCCAGCTGTGAAAAGCTCCCGCTATTTGTTCTTTTTCACGTAACATCATGACATAGTTCTTTGGAAGGCTAAAACTTTTAAACATCAGGCAAACATTGACTACATGGTAGTGTAATGGATATACAAAATCTGAAATTAATGTTATTCAGTGTTTTAGACCCTCTGTTTAAGTACCATACTAGCCTATGGTTACTGACTACTAGTCATGTTCTTTACATATTTAAAGGGATGTTGTGACAGCCCATCTGTTTGTCTCATATGTAATTGTGGCCCCATTTATGTTTTCATGTATTGCACCTCTATCCCTTTGTCTTACCCCCTCCACCAAAGGAGTATATTCACCAACTATCACAAGGATTAACGGCTCATGAACCCTGTGTTCCCCTTGTGCTAGTCGGGTTCCCTTTCCCACCTTCTCGGTACATGACCGGGACCTATAGCCGCAAATTCATGGAATTGTACAGCGGCTAGGAACCGCAGCGATGTCTGCCGACAATTGGCACTGCGTCGCTAAGCACAACCATTTTCCCACCACATCACTATTTTAGAGTTACGCTATGCTTGTGGTGGGCAACACTCGGAGGTGGTTATGTAGAGGGAGCTCATTTGAGAACCCTGATTTTATTACCCATCTGGGGTTTTCCTGGCCTGAACTCTGGCCCTGCTACTACGCAGGCTATTCCCTGGAACGTTCCCAACAATGTCCCTCAGGGCCCCGATGTCTGATCAAGTCGCTTTTTGAAACATAACATCCTTGGACCATCAGGATCACCCACGAAATAGTGACTCTATAGGGTGGGCATTGGTGGCCATAAAACTGTATGGAGGCGCTGGGCCGTCTGGGATTATACCCCTGATCCAATTAGGTTGTGTGTATAAATGTCTGTGCTGTTCCCAATAAACTTAGTTCTGTTTGTATCTACACTAAGTATCGACTAGTGCTTGTCGGGACTTACCCGCAGGACAGTCCTATGCCATTCCATGCCCTCTGAGGTCTACTGCAGTGGGGCCCACTCCAGTGACCTCGTTGACCCGCAAAAAATCTTCTAAGGTAGCTGGTACCACCTTCCAACCCCTCTACCTCGCGGACTGCGTGCCTCTCTGGCTGACCGCGCAGTCACGTGATTGCAACTCACGCGTGCACGATGACGTGCATATACGATCTCTAGTGACCTCAATTACCTCGTTTTCATTACAGGTTACCTATATTAGCTCTGTACCTTCACTTTCTCAGTACCCTTGGTTGGTATCTGATTTGACTCCATTCCTGTTGACCTGGCTTGTTTTGACTTGGCTTCTGGATTCTGATTCAGCTCTGATATATTGTCAGCTGGTTCTGGCACGTTTGTCCACGTCTCCTGCCTTCAGTTCACACTGTATTGTCAACTGAGGCCTGGCCTAACCTGCTTTACAGGATCCACTCCTACAAGCATTACAGTGCTTGGGTGAACAAAAAAGGTTAATCCCTTGAGAAATTGAGCTTTTAGCGGCAAGGAAGATTTCTGTGGCGGAGTTACTTAGTCAGACTACGCGTCTCTGTCACAAAACTTTATTAAAGAAATAATATACCATCTAAAGTGCATTGCTGAAGGGCCTAAAAGAACATCCTCCACATTTTTCAATATCCCATTCAACAACAATATTTGCAAATTCATGAAGATCTTTATCTGGTGTTGCTTGTAAAAGCAGGGATAAGGTTGTCAATTTAGTTTTGGCTGTTGCAAGCCTCCTAATTTTGCTGATTTGGTTCCCCCTGGATGCACGTAAATTGCATTTCATGTTAGCTGTAACTTGAAGATGGATGCGGAAATGTTTTCATTTCACCCAGAAAATATTCATTCCCCATAAAACGTTCGTTTTTTTGTTAACATTATTGTAACTCTTTTTTATTCAGTGGAAGTTTTGTCGGAATGATAGATATTTGACTAACACTATGTACTTCGCTTGTAGCTGCTGAAATGTAAATCCTTTTTCAAGGTCTTTCAATGTCAAATAGTCACATTTTTGCACTTAGTTGAAGCTCACATACAATGATACATTTTGTTTATTAACAAATCACTGGCATAGTCCATGACATGATGCAGATCATTTATGAGAGTTTAATAAGAATATTAAGGAAAAACTTTCATTATGAAAGATGCTTGTGTCATCGTTCATATTTTATAATATAAAACAACATGTATATTGTTCTTTTATTGATTAGTTAATACCAGCTTACAAATAATCAGAAATGATCATACACCTACATTCAGCACCTTTTCTGAGAGATTTTTTTGCTGCTTTCACTGCGTTCCTCCATTGTTTACTTAATACCTGGCATTTCTTATCTCTGTCTAATGATTTACTGGGCTTTATTGTGAAAGACCTTTTAAAAAGATAGTTCTTTGACCCATATTTCTAACTCTATAATGTGATTATATGTGGTAATATAAGTATATAGGGGTTAAAAGGAATATCAGGGGGGCAGAGTGGCATATAGGGGTTAAAAGGAATATCAGGAAGGCAGAGTGGCATATAGGGGTTAAAAGGAATATCAGGGAGGCAGAGTGGCATATAGGGTTTAAAAGGAATATCAGGGAGGCGGAGTGGCATATAGGGTTTAAAAGGAATATCAGGGAGGCAGAGTGGCATATAGGGTTTAAAAGGAATATCAGGGAGGCGGAGTGGCATATAGGGGGGTTAAAAGGCATATCTGGGAGGGGCAGAGTGGCATATAGGGGGTATAGGGCATTTCTGAGGGACAGATGTACATAACTGGGGGCAGATTTGCAAATAAAAGGAAATAAAAAATAAAAAGCATTTTTCTCAATCATAGTTTTTTTATTAAATATGAAAAAATTGTTTACATGTGAATTAATATTTACTAGTAAAACGTATGTCTTATAGGGTAGTCTTATATTCAGGCTTTTTTAATATATATATGCAACATTTAGCTTAGCATGCAGCTAATTATCGGATATCAGCTTGGCCTTACCTTTTTTGTATTTGTATTTTTTTCTTCTTTCTGTCATCACCTACCCCCTTTTTTTTTTTTTTTTTTTTTTTTTTTACATAGCACAATACTATATTATTGTACCAGAATATTTAATATATTATATAATGTTCTATAAATGCGAGGATGTCAAACTTGATCACAGAGCTCTGCTGATGTATTTACTATTTATTTTTTCTCCCCCCCCCCACCATACAGAACATTTTCAACATGATTGTGGAAGTGCCAAGATGGACCAATGCAAAAATGGAGGTTTGTTGAAGCTGCAATAAAACTTATTTGGTTGTTCATCTGTATCTATTATATTTTATTTACTTGTCTAGTTATTGTTTAAAAGAAACTACTCGCGAGCATAAGTGAAACGCACAATGGGGTGCATGCACATCAGCATGTTTCTTTTTTATAAGAATATTTTTCATTCTCATCTGCCTTGATCTGCAGAAGAAGACAATGTACTTAGAAGCACATAATATCCAGTAGACTTACAATACCATTCAAAAGTTTGGCGTCGCTTAGAAATATGTCCTTGTTTTCAAAAGAAAAGTACATTATGTACCGTAAAACAACATCAGGTGGATCAGCAATACAGTGCAGATGGTGCTAATGATGTAAATAACTATTGTAGATGGATTTTTAATGAAATATCTTTAGGTGTACAAAGGCCCTTTTGTCACTCCCGTGTTCCAGTAGCATGTTGTGATCCAAGTTTAGCCTCTTTATGACATTTGACGTGCCCGGTAATCACGGAAAAACATATATTGTTGTGTTGTTTGGCAGTGACACTTACCAGGTGCTGTAAATTTATACCTAAAATAGATTGTGTGTGAAAAAAAAAACACACAAAAAATACTACTGCAAACTTTTACAAAGGCTGGTGGTAAGATGTGCTCATGGAAAGAGTTAAAATACCAGCATTTGAAATGCTCTGGGGTGTCTAGTTTTGAAAAATATATGATTTGATGGGGTAAACTGAGCTGACTGGCCTCAAAGATGTCCCAAATAACACATGGGCACAGACTGGCCAGATGTCAAAGTTCCAATTTGAAAAAGTGCTCCTCTCAGATGTGGCCCCATAGCCCCGAAACAACCTAAAAAAAACCTATGCATGGGTAGAATCATTGTACTGAGGAGATGCTGGTGAACATATATAAGGGTGTTGTTTGGCAGTGGCATATACCAGGTGCTGTAAAATAATATAATATAATATAGATCATGTGGCACGCCAAAATGCAAGGAATATGTTTGAATAATAAAGCCAAAAAGGTGCAATAAACTCCCACCTATGCCCAACAAGTTAAATTACAGACAAATCTAACGGAAGGGAGTTGCACTCAAAAAAAAAAAAAAAAAAAAAAAAAAAGAAAAAAGTATAACACAAATGCTAAATAGGAAAAAATAAAAAAAATTATTACCAAAAGCGTGTGACGTACTTATATGGATAAATACGCAAACGCTAGAGTGACAGGAAAGCGGAGACTGTAAAAAAGATCCCCAACGTTGTGACCAGTGACAGCAGGTTCTTGGGAAAAGGGTCACAAGGATGCAGAGCAACCACGCTCTCTAATTTCCCCCCGGTATTTTTGTATGTGAAGTTGCATTATTTTTTATTATACCTGTGTTTCAATTGCTTCAATGATGTATTTTCTGCAGCATAAGTGGCAGTAGTGTGGTTATTTTAAATTTCCATTATTTTATTCCTTTATTCATAGATTGCCACAAAAGACCCTTTGAATCCAATCAAGCAAGATGTGAAGAAAGGCAAGCTACGTTATGTGGCCAATGTCTTCCCCCACAAAGGGTACATTTGGAACTACGGGGCATTTCCTCAGGTACTAAAATAGTTCTAAATTGGGCACTTACATTGCTTGTGGAATCTTTTTCTTCCATCATGTATTTTGTGTGATTTTTAGCACAGTGCAAACTTTACTTATCTGCTGTAACGTTGTAATCTTCTTGTAAATTATAGGTCTCTAGAACGGCCACACCAAGCTAGTAAAATTGGCTTTAGTTGGGAATGTAAAATTAGTGGCAGAGAATTCCCAGAATTTACTGCAGTGAGGTTTCTTCTACATTTATTTTCAGGTTCTATTTTAGGTTTTCTCATGGTTTTTTATTTGCTTTCTTGCAAAAACTGTTCAGATAAATGCATTGAGTCTGATTCAGTGATCTATCTAAACCTTAAATTTTCTTTTTTTATTATTATTATTATTTTTTAATCAAGGTGAGATGAATAATGCATACTTTATGATTCAATGACTTTTCAAAAATCTAATTTTAAGGGTTAGAAACTAACACAACAAACACAACGCAATAGACCCAAAAGATCCTACAATAAAACATGAGGTAAGGGAAATGTCTGCACTTTAATGAGAACTGCAGAAAATAGCACATGTTAACATGATACATTTTAGATTTTCTAGATTATCAAAATACAGGTCAAGAAACATGTACACTGGTCTAAACTAAAAAGGCAATACACACAGCACATGCACAGTGGAGTCAAAATATACTTTTGGCAGATGCTACAAGTACATGTAGTATATAACTCTTTTGTTGCCAGGTGATATTTAATGTACCAGTATTGCAATGCAGTACAGAACTATGCAATTTATGTAGTGCATGTGCATATAGTGATAATAATGAATACTTCCGTACTTCAATTTCTTTCAACATTTTAAAAAGGTGCCATCATTGCAAATGTTATTTCTAAATAGCCTTTCATCCTCAAATACCCCTTTTAAATAACCTTTGAAACCTTTCCTTTTATTGCACACAGCTAAAGTAGCTATGTAAAGTAAATAAGGAAAATAAAAAACACAAAGTCAGTGCTTCCAGTCCCACAGTGCTGTTTTTTCCCAATACACTAATCTAAGGTCTATAATTATAGCTTGGTGTTAACGCCCTTTTACTAACATGCAAAGAAGCTCCATTGGTGGTCTTTGTCCCCAAGCCGCACTCTTGGACTAGGTTTCCCCTCCCACCTGATACCAAAGCTTCCCAAAAATTTAACAATACGTAGACTGGGACTAACTTTTGTCAAATAAACCCAATATATTGCACACATGCTAGGACGTTTCTTCATACATCTTTGTTATAAGAACTCTAAACAACCATTTTTTAACCAGATGGTGGTTAGAGTTTTGCCAACATCTAGCTATACATTATACAATAGGTTGCCAAAAAGTAACCAACCTTTTGTCTACTGAGGAGATTCTAGTAAGGAACATTTCTATGAACACACATGTAGAGCATAGTGCCTCTCCCGTTGCAATCCTTCCAGCATCTGTCATTATATTTCATCTGGGACATCTTGGCAAGTCTGGCCAGAACCAGGTACAGATGCGTACGCAGATATTTCAGGTTATTAGAGCAGTTTGAAACTCCTGCATAGGTGCTAAAAGGAGGATTCCGGTCCTCATCTTTGAAAGTTGCTTAAATCTCATAATAAAGTTATATTCCACATAATAAAGTGAGTGGGTCATTATGGGACATAATGCCAGTCTCTGCTTTCAACAAGATTTGGATATAGTATGTCAACTGGCGATCTGTATAATGTCTTATGCAGTATGTTGTACAATTCCTGGAAAAAGCTAATAATTGACCCCCCATAAATAATCGCAACTGATATATTGCTCTCCCCAGGGTGTTAATCTAATGTTAGAAATAGAAAAAAAAAAGTGTTAATAATGTTGTAGCAGCTGATAGCTTGAGCCCAGAGAGAATCAACACCTCCAGCAGTGTCTGAGAAGTAGGCAAATTAGAGGGTATTCGGGGTGTTTTGACAATTGTGGAATTGAATACGGATCAAGAACAGCATTTTCCTGATCTACCCACGCTGCTTGATTAGGGGTTGTATGAGACCACAGCATGAGAGCGCACGCCAATTTCTATGCTGCCAAATACATTTTTTTAATTGTGATTGAGTGTCTTGGAGAATCCATGGAGTTGCTAAAAGTGAGATTGTCAGAAGACCTTATAAGACTCTAAGTAAGGCATTCATCTTCAAGAATGCTATGGGCCTCAACCAAGTCATACTCTACGGAACAGTTTAGATCTCTCCTAACTTAGGTACTTCCTAAGTTCATAGCATGTATCAACTGATTGCACCTTGTTATTTTCCAATGAAATTGTCAAGCAACCATATATTGAAATGAATTGTTTAATTTGGAGAATAAATGGGCTGTGTGGTGTTACAGCAAGAGCTTTTAACAAAAGGCTAAACAATTCTGACTGATGTCATCATCTCTTTCCATTTAATTACAATGAAAGCAGGTAAAACGGAATAAAATCCCAGCCTGTGTGTTGGAGATAACCAATCTAATATTAAATTGAACTAGCCATAGGCAAATGTCTTAAACTCTTAAAGTACTTCTGAGAAATCCTTACACCAGAAATATCTCCTAAGTAGCTTGCTACTGATTACGTTTGCATGCTGTAAGGGAGATTATTGAGGGTTTATTCACAACTAAGAGCCACAGCTTCTATTTAATGTCAATGTGAATATATTCAGAGGATATTTAGAAGGTAAAATACATATTTTATGAATATTTAGCCTCTAGATATTTTGGTCCTTCTGGTAGCAGAATTTACATATGTTTGTTGAAAAGTTAAATGTCACACAAGAGGTTCTAAGCTGTCAGTTTTAGGTAGTTAACATTTCTGTTTTCAATACTTGTTTGTTTGTAACTTTAAAACAGACGCGTCGCTTTGGCAAAACCTGAATTTTGCAGTTCACTTGATAATATCACTTTCTTTTTCCATAATCACACATTTCTGTTTATAAACAACCCTAAAACTGGTTATTGTTGATTAAGGGAAAAAGAACAAGTTACTATTCGTAAATGTATTGCTACTAAAAGCTGTATAGAGTGACAAGTTCCTTTCAACAGCTGAATTTGCTCTAACGACCCTGATTATAAGACGACCCCCCAAAATTTGAATATTAATTTAGAAAAAAAGCCTGAATATAAGACTACCCTATAGGAAAAAAGTTGTATTCGTTTAATATTAATTCAGATGTAAACAAATGTAATAAAAACTATGATTGAGAAAAATATTTTTGTTTTTATTTGCCATTAACTAGTTAATAATTATGTATTTTCCTTTCTCCTGGGGCACTTTTCATTGCAGGCCAGAATAACAGAATCTACCTAGTAAACTGTTAGCCTATACATTTGATACCACCTTTGTTTCAGAATCGGAAAGGAGTCTCCCTGTGCACTTGTACATTAAATAAATGACTCAATACCAGGAAGCTCTAGTCTCTCCTTTTCTGTGTGTCAGGAGAAGGTTGAAACACCAATAATATAATATTTAATAATTATAGGATTAATCTCTGTGCAAACACAAGGCAAAAATTACAAAAAACAAATAGTTTTGAGAAAGCTAACCTCCTGCCAACTAGGTACCATGCGAGTACCTAGTGTGACTAATTCATGTAGTGTTATTGAACCACCCTAGAGGTTTTTTCGCTTTGTTTTGTATGTCCTCACCTTCCGGGTCACCCCACCATGGCTTCATGTGAAGCAAGCCAGAGGCATAGATCGCCTCCCTTTTATGAGCAGCAGGAGGTTGGGGTTTTTGAGAGCCAGACATCATACTTCTTTTGAACAGTATAACAATGCAAATGTACTGATAACACAAAGTATCAATAATTTGATTGTCATTCCTTTTCCTGGTGGTGGTAGGTCTTGTAAGAAGCTTATACTACGGCCTTTATTGCTAGCATAGAGATAATAGGCATTTAAGATTAAACGTAATTTTTTTTCCTTGTATTTCCTAGTTAATTGGCTAGAACACTGTACAAGTGTTTTATTATTTATGATCTTCTGCTGTTGCTATAGCGAATACAATATTTTCTTCCCCAGTCTGATATGTATTGTTCTGCACAGAGGATGTATGGCAGTGTGTAATCTGAAGAAAAAAATACGGGTGAAATGATTCATCTTTAAGATTACTCAATTCATACAGTACCAAAATATTATTCATGTAATTAAAGGGATATTTAATATTTAAAAATAAAAAAATATTCTGAAGACTTTTTTTTTGGAGAGGCATGAATTAAAATGCACGCATGAGTGTGCTTTTGTTTTTTCATTCTAGTTAGTGGTTTCAACTCTTTCTTTCAACTTCACTATTCATTATGAAGGCCTAACATTGACTGGTTTCTCCAACAAGAAGGGCTAAGCTGGCTCAGCGATATGCATAATTCAATGGGGTAATGAGACTTTGGGGTCTATTAAGGAGAGGTTGGCAAGTTTGCTTCTAGCCCTCTAACTTCATTATTCATTATGAAGGGTCAACACTGGTTCATTTCCCCAGTATATAGGGTTGAGCTGGCTCTGTATAATGCATAATTCATTCCACAAGGAGACTTTGAAAGTCCTCACTATGCTTTATACTATGCTCAATGTAGCTTAGTGGAGGGGGGGAATAAAAGCCAAAAATCTGCAAATTTGTCCCTTTAGTCAATAGACCGATTTTGAAGAAAACTCACTGATTTAAAGGGACAGTTTAATGTTCCTGACAGAGCCACTACTATGTGAGTACTTTAATGTGCATTCTTCATAAAGTGACTCTTGCTTGAAGTACCCAATCAGCAACAGTAATCTACTCCAATTTAAATCAATGGGAGCATTTTACATTCATGTCCGTGTGGGTCTGAAAGTACCCCAAGCTTCAGCATCTGGCGAAGACATTGGCAAATGCATATAGGGAAACTATCAAAACCCCCACATACGTTTTCAAGGGTAACACAAAAATAAATGAAAGTGCATATGATGGCTGGAGTGTCCATTAACTGTACATTATACAGGGTCAGCCAAGCTCTTCCTTAAGCAGAATCTCAGTGGGGTTCGACCTTCATAATGAATAGTGAAGTCAATGAGCTGAGACGCCATTCTATCAACTTCCCCTTTAATAAATCACATTGAACTCAAATTCTAGTTGGGTTAGGGATGAGGAAGACTTGTAACCTTCAGTCTAGGAAAGGCCCAAACACATTTACAGAAAAAGGAATTAATAGAAAACCATAAAGGATTTAGTCTTTTGCAAGTGCCCTCAAAAGTCCTTGTTAAGCGGGACACCCAGGTGGCCTTATGTGTCATTGCAAACAAAAAAAACTAATAAGGATTTGGGTAGTGACCTGAAGTTAGATCAGCCTAGACAGTAAATGCCTCTATGCCCCTTGCTAGCCCTCCTCTTTGTGCTTTTGTTGTGCTCACATTTACTGAATTCTAAATGTTACATATGAGATGATTTTTTACAGTATTCCTTTTAAAAGTGGGAAGTGTGTTGATGATAGCTTACAATTTAAAACTTCCAGCTTTTCTTGCAAACTTGAGCTTTACTTTGCACGTTAATAATAATGTAAACACAGCTTAGTTATTGTGGATGACGGGTCATCGACTATAATTGCAGCACTAGGCTGTCTAACTCGGATTTACTTTCTTTCAGACATGGGAGAATCCAGCCCATATTGACAAGAATACTGGATTTGGTGGTGATAATGACCCTATTGACGTATGTGACATTGGAAGCAAGGTATTTAAGTGTATTGTATGTGCCATGCTGCATTGAAATAATAATTGTGGTTATTGTAGAAATGTCTCCCTATTCATTATAAATGTTGTCTGCCAATCTTTAATAGCATTTTTTTTTCTAAATAAATCTTGTTTCAGCCGCTGACCTACTGGAGAGAAGGGTTTTAATGCTCTTTTATTAACCTGTGTCTTTGCTGGTCACTGTTTTGGCAATGTAAGGGCTATAAAGAGACATACAAAATTGACAAACTCTTGCAAGATTACAATCTATTACATGTGAGTGGTATATGTATATAATAGATTAATTGGATGATATTTTTTTTGATTAATCGGATAAAAAAAAAACATATACAAATTTTTATTTAAAATTTATTTAATGAACAAACTGGTTGTTTAAAAACAAACACTAGAATAAAAAACGTACATTAACGTGTTATTACACTTTGTCACAATGGGGTTTCTCTAATCGTCTTTTTATTCTACTATGCCATAATAATAAAATCTATTTTTTTACAAGGTACAAAAACCCAAACACAATATTTCTCAAACTAAGTTAGGTTTTAATACCTAAAATAGTTTTACTAGTAAATATTAACTCACATGTAAAAAAAAAAAAATATATATATATATATATATATACCGTATTGGCTCGAATATAGGCCGCACTTTTTTCCCCCACTTTAAGTTTTTAAAGTGGGGGTGCGGCCTATATTCGGGGTCTAGCGCCCGACGCCCGGGACATGCAGTCCCGGGCGCTGGGCAGGCAGCGGGGTTAAGATACAGATCCCCCGCTGCGGTGCAGGGGACCTGCATCCTTCTCCCCGATACGCTCAGACAGCCTCCCCTGCCAGCACTTCCCACGAGGGGGGGGGGGATGCCGGCACGGGAGGTTATCTAAGCGTTTTACCTCTGCCCACCCCCGACTTACCGGAGCAGACTCCCGGGTGTCTTGCGGGGCCGGCGGGAGACATCTACGCAATACGCGCATGCAACTTCCGGTACCGGAAGTTGCATACGCGTATTGCGTAGATGTCCCTCGCCGGCCCCGCAAGACACCCGAGAGTCTGCTCCGGTAAGTCGAGGAGGGGGGGGGCAGAGGAGGACAGCGGCAGCGTATCGCGGGGAGGGAGGACAGCGGCAGCGTATCGCGGGGAGGGAGGACAGCGGCAGCGTATCGCGGGGAGGGAGGACAGCGGCAGCGTATCGCGGGGAGGGAGGACAGCGGCAGCATATCTCGGGGAGGGAGGACGGTGGCAGCATATCTCGGGGGGGGGACAGAGTGGCAGCATGTTTTTTTTGGTGCTTTTTTAAAGAAAAAAAACTTTTTCTTTAAAAAAGCACCAAACTTTTAGGGTGCGGCCTATATACGGGGGCGGCCTATATCCGAGCCAATACGGTATATGATTTAGTATTTTCAAACTATGATTGAGAAAAATGTATTGTTTTTATTTTATTACCAACCTGACCCCCAGTTATGCAAATCTGACCCCAGACTTGCCACTCTGCCCCCCAATATGCCTTTTTTTCCTCCTGATGTGCCACTCAACTCCCAGGTGTCTAGTGGCACTAGATGCGCGTAGATAACCTCTGCTGCTGCTTGCCACTTTCGCTGGAGCTTCTATGATGGAGCGCCATAAGGTCATGTCAAACTGGCACTCTGTCATAGAAGCCACGACGGAAGTGGAGGGCAGTAGCGGAGGTAGTCCACCAGCTGCCAGAGAGGAGGATCCAAGTCCCCAGTGCTGCAGGGGATGTGGATCTTAGTGTTATAGTCCTACCCCTATTTGAGGTCAGATTATAAGCATTTGCTCTGAAACAACCCTCCTCTTATATTCGATAAAACGAATAGATAAATAAAATCATAGACAACGATTTTCATTGATTATTTTGTTACAGCCCTAGTATATATACTTCTAGTACTATATTTCTAAAAGGAATTCAGCCTTGTGTGGTATTTTAAACACAAAGACTGTGTGGCTATATGATCCCAGCTTACAATATATTATATATACACAGACACGCATACATACATAGTCACACACTCGTATACATATATACATATATATGTATATGAGTGTGTGTCTATGTATGTATGTGTGTCTGTGTATATATAATATATTGTAAGTTGGGATCATATAGCCACACAGTCTTTGTGTTTAAAATACCACACAAGGCTGAATTCCTTTTAGAAATATAGTCCTTTTTATTAAAAGGTCTGGCAAACAAAACATAAATATAAAACAAACAAAAAGAAAAGCCTTGCTCTCTGAGCGCTAACAGTTGTAACGTTGGACGGCTTACCCGCTCCCAACAGAACATCGTTCATGGACCAGCTGGCCCACCACCTTGAAGTCCGGCGGGCCCTGCGCTAACACACCAACACAACCAGACGCTCAACACTAACATACTCAGACCCACATACACTAACATATTCACATAAGCAGACACCCATTCTCGTGTACTTAGGCACACACTAACATACTCAGACACACATTCTCACGCTAACAAATACCACTGACAACACAGACACATTAACACATGCACTCTGACACTAATATACACAGACACACTAACATACTCAAACACATACACTAAGATACCCAGGCACACACAGTCACCACACTAATACCAGCTAGCAGTCTCTTTTATCATGCATGAGAATAAGAAAAAAGGACAGCGCAACTTGAAAAACACAGAAGAAAAGATTGCTGCGGTGTGGCAATTTAATTTTCCAGTGGTCCAAGTGGCAGACACCGGAATTCTTTGTGGCAGACACAAGTGTCCCGTGTATGGGCAACTTGCCGACCACTGCATGTAGTTAGGTGTATGATTAAACAATTATACCAAATAGGTGCTAATGATAATCAATTTAATATGTAGGCTGAAACACAATCAATAAATTAACCAGAAACGCCTGTGTAGGAGGAATAAAACTGGATGAAGAACAGCCAAACTCATTGAAGAGTGTTTAATTTTAAGTCATACACCATTGCAAGACTGAGCACAATAAGACAAAAGGTAGTTCTACTACCAGCACGGTCTCTCCCAGGCAGACATTTCCAAGCAGACAGGGGTTGACAGATGTTCTACTCCAGATCTCTTGAAGATGCACAAAGAAACCGGCAAAGTTGAGGACCGTAGATGCTATGATCGGCCAAGGAAACTTAGTGCAGCAGATGTAAGACACATCATGCTTACTTCCTTTTGCAACCGGAAGATTGGCTAAAACCATGGGACTCTGGCATGGAAACGAGTCCAAACGACTCAGCTGTTCATGAAAACACAGGGACTGGGGTCCAGAAAAATTACAGCAGGAGCTCTGGATTGATGAGTCCAAATCTGAAATATATGGTGTAGCAGAAGGCAGTTTGTTTTACTGGCTGAAAAATGAGTGTTTGCAGGCAACGGTGAACCATGGTGGAGGTTCTGCAAATTAAGTTGGGGTTTGATCAGAATTAATGGTCTCCTTAATGCTGAGAACAGCAGGCAGATACTTATCCATAATGCAATATCATCAGCGTGGCATATGATTGGCACCAAATGTATTAGGCAGCATGACCATGAACTATTAGTCATTAAGAACTATCATCAGCTTAAAGACGAAGGAGTCCCACAGAGCCCTGATCTCTACATCATCGATTACATGAAGAAAGAGGCTGCCTAAATCCACATAAGAACGGTGGTTAGTTCTCCAAAGCAACCTAACTCCCGAGCTCTTTAAAAAAAAAAAGTGTGCAAGTGTACCTAAAAGCATTGATGCTGTTTTGAAGGCAAAGGGTGGTCACAGCAAATATTGGTTTGATTTAGATTTTTCTTATGTTCACTCATTTTGTATTGTGTTAAATTATTTTTTTAAGCATTCTTGGCTTGCGCTGTACCAATTTGTGTGTGTTTTGATGGGGGGTGGCTTGGCTTTGTTGGGGCAATAATGTCTGATCCCTGTATGTCCACATTAGTGAGTACTTATTTTCTTTAGGTGTGTGAAAGAGGAGAGGTCATTAAGGTTAAAGTTCTTGGGACTCTGGCATTGATTGATGAAGGAGAAACAGATTGGAAAATTATTGCAATTAATGTTGAAGATCCAGATGCTTCCCACTATAATGGTAAGTGAATAATCTAATGAAGTCTGATTCAGCCAAGTCTGATCTACCATTGTTGAAACTATTTTTATATGGCGTCTAGTCCTATGGACGTATCCTGTACCACCTAGCCTTATGGGTACCTTTCTCTGTGTTCCTTACCCTCTACAGTGCAGTCCTAAGACCACTGACCCTCTCCTGTGCTACCTTGCTTCTGTGTTGTTCTGTTGTGTGTTTTAAAAATAAAATAGATAACATCAGGGATAACATCCTCCCCATAATGCTAATTATACTGTACCTCAACGCAAATGATCTCTTGAATCTGACCTTACTTCACATAAGAAATAACCGACATACCAATACATTCTCTGATGATATCCAATTTGAATTATTGTAATTTCCAACTAACTGGTCTCCTCTCTCCTGCTATTCACCACTCACACTTATTACCTTTTCCCACTTGTATATTCAGAATTTCACCCATGCTCTACCACTTCCCTACTTTGTTCTGTCAGACATTCTTCTCCTTGCTCTAATTTAAATGCTCTCCAAAAACCCACCTACTCCGAGAAGTTTTCAACCTTCCTAATAGCCTCACCCTGCATTCTTAAGAAGCCATCCACCATGCACACCACCATATTGCCCTCGCTACAATCATCCTCACTCAAGCAGTCCCCTCTTACCATTTATGTCTACCTCTTCCACCCAATATATTGTAAACTTGCAATAGCAGGGCCCTCTTCTCCCTCTGTACTGGTGTGTTATTTTAGTTATTGTCATTTTCAATTGTCTTTGTTAAACATTTTCACTAATGTGACAGTGCTACAAAATTTGCTGTAATGGAATCTCCTGAAGCCTAGGAATACTTATGTATGCTTCCAAAATAAATGGGACAGGATAGCAAAATGGGAAGATAGTATATGAAAGATTGGTTACATGTAAAATTGCAGAGCTGCTATTGGATAATTGATGACCACGAGTTGGCATTGAACAATTTCTCTTTTGAATTTGTTGTGGTCACTGTGTCTGGGCCATTTCGCTGAGCTTGGTGTCCGAAAAGATCAGTTGACTAACTGCTCTTACAGACCATTTAACATTAATCAATTTCTCTGTATTTTAGCAGATTATTGTTCAACTCTTGCAGTAATTATTTATTGTTTTAGTGCACATTAACTAATAAGCCATAAGGAAAACATATTACATACTTTGGGTTTGGAAAATGATTCTGTGTAGATGTATATATGTTGGCCTACTGTCTGTACTGAAAGTTTTATAGCTGGTTGAAGCTGGCTATAAAAAAAAAAGAAAAAGTACGAAGCACATCCAAACTCTACTAAGACAAATGTTCTGTTTGCGGCTAATTGGATTCTGTTTCAAGAAATGCATCTTTTTGTTCTCCTATCAGACATCGAAGATGTCAGAAGACTGAAACCTAATTATCTAGAATCTACCGTTGACTGGTTTAGAAGGTACAAAGTTCCTGATGGAAAGCCAGAGAACCAGTTTGCTTTTGATGCCGAGTTTAAAAATAAGGTAATTGCCATTTATTAACTTAAGGAGTCATTATTATGACTGATCAGACAAATGCAAAAAAAAGAGAAGATAAGGAACATGCGGACAAAGTAGCAACTCATCAAAACGGTTCTTGTCAAGTACAGAACGCAACTAGCAGTCTTTGTGACAAAGAGGTAAAATTCTTGTAATTTTTTTTCATTCCATTTTACAACATACATTTTACAAGTAACACATCGCTCTATTTTGTGAATCACTGACCTTTAATATAAATATATACTTGTGTATATGTGTTGTCAATTCCAACAGACAAGCTACTGTAGCCCAAATTGCTGAAAAAATGAATGCTAGTAGAAAGGTGTCAGAACACACACACGCAGTTTGTTGTGTTTGGGGCTCTGTAGCCACAGATCAGTCAGGGTGGCCTTGTTGACCCCTGTCCACTGCCGAAAGCACCTACAATGGGCACATGAGCATAAGAACTGGACCATGGAGCAATGGAAAAAGGTGACCTAGTATGATGAATCATCACATGGATGGTTGTGTGTGTGTGCCGCTTACCAAAGAACACATGGCACCAGGATGCATCTATGGAGGCCCGACCTCGCAACTTAAAGGACCTGATGATAACGTCTTGGTGCCAGATACCCAAGCACACCATCAGAGGTCTGTTGGAGTCCATGCCCTGATGGTTCAGGGCTGTTTTGGCGGCAAAAGGGGGCCTACACAATATTAAGCAGGTGGTCATAATGTTATGGCTGATATATATATTGTGTGTATGTATACATACACTACCATTCAAAAGTTTGGAGTCACTTTCCAGCTATGCTAAAATAATTGCAAAATGTTTTTCTAATGATCAATTAGCCTTTTAAACTTAAGCTTGGCTTAGCTAACACAATGTGCCATTGGAGCTCAGGAGTTACGGTTTCATAGTTTGTGTTGAAAATATTCCATTAAAAATCAGCCATTTTCAGCTACAACTTTAAACATTTCAACACTGTCGTTCTGATCCATTTGATATTGTTGTTGTTGTTTTATAAAGCACGATCATATTCTGCAGCACTGTACAATGGGTAAACAGGACATAACGAGTAGTATATAACATAACAATTTTATGGTAATGTCAAATCAGGCAATGGTCAAATACAAGTAACCCCAAACTTTTGAATGCTGTGTGTGCATTATTATTATTATTATTATTATTATATTGCCAGTTACTCATTTTGTTTTATAATAATAATCCTATTTGTGCAGGACTTTGCCATAGAAATAATCAAAAGCACTAACGTGCAGTGGAAGGCCCTCCTGACCAAAAAGACAGACGGTGGAGAAATCAACTGGTGGGTTTTATTTTATTTTAAGTATATATATATATATATAATTTATTAGAATCAATCACATATATGCCAGTTGCTGCCATCCTTTATTATGCTCAGAGTGTTCTGCAATTTATTTCCCCTAATTATAAATACATTTTGATAAGTGTAAATGTAGAATTGTAGATGTCTTCTTTATATATTATAGTAGGGCGGAAACAACTAATCGATAAAATCGATAATAATCGATAATGAAAATCGTTGTCAACGACTTTCATTATCGATTAGTCGAATCGATTTTTATCGATTTTATCCTTATATAATCCGACCTAAAACAGAGATCGGATTATAACACTAGAATCCAGATCCCCCGCAACGCTGCAGGGGACCTGGATTCCCCTCACTGTCGGCCGGTCTCTCACTTCCGTCTCTCTCCCCCCTCCCATACACCCCTCTGACTCCTCCCCCCCCTCCCATACACTGCTCTGCCTCTCTCCCGCCTCCGTTGCTGACAGGCACTTTCACTGCAGCTTCATAGAAGCCTCAGCGTAAGTGCATGTCAGCAACGGAGGTTCACAAAATACCAGGGAGTCGGGAGAAAGGCAGAGTGGTGTATGGGAGGGGGGAGGAGTCAGAGGGCTCTGGCTCCTCCCCCTCCCATACGCCACTCTGCCTCTCTACCCGGCTCCCTTGTGTCTTGTGAACCTCCGTTGCTGACAGGAGGCAGAGTGGAGTATGGGAGGGGGGAAGAGGCAGAGTGGAGTATGGGAGGGGGGAAGCGGCAGAGTGGAGTATGGGAGGGGGGAAGCGGCAGAGTGGCGTATGGGAGGGGGAAGAGGCAGAGTGGAGTATGGGAGGGGGAGGAGGCAGAGTGGAGTATGGGAGGGGGAGGAGCCAAAGTGGTGTATGGGAGGGGGAGGAGGCAAAGTGGAGTATGGGAGGGGGGAGAAGGCAGAGTGGAGTATGGGGGGGGGAGAAGGCAGAGTGGAGTATGGGAGGGGGGGAGGAGGCAGAGTGGAGTATGGGAGGGGGGAAGAGGCAGAGTGGAGTATGGGAGGGGGGAGGAGGCAGAGTGGTGTATGGGTGAGTTATAGTGGTGTATGGGGGGTGTAATGAATTTCAGGGAGGCAGAATGGCATATCTGGGGGAGTTAGAGTGGTGTATAGGGGAGGTAGAGTGGTGTATGGGGGGTATAATGAATTTCAGAATGGCATATCTGGGGGAGGCAGAGTGTGAATCAGGGAGAATTTCAGGGTGGTGCAGGGTAATTATGGGGAGGTATAAGGCATAAATGGGGGTGAATTGGAAGTTATAAGACATATCTAGGGGTAAAAGGTATATCAGGGGGCTCAGTTGGATATCACTGGCATAAAAGGAGTGTAAGGCATATCGGGGGCACAGTGGAATCTCTGGCATATAACAGGTATAAGGCATATATGGGGGCAGAGTGGCAAGCTGGGGGTCAGATGTGCATAACTGGGGGCAGTTTGGTAAATAAAAGAAAATATAAACAAGGCTTTTTTCTCAGTTTTTATTAAATATGAAAAATAGTTAACATATGAATTAATATTTACTAATAACTTTGTACACTGTGTTTGGGTTCTTGTAGCTTTTATTATGTCAGTAAAATAAGAAGGTGAATAGCGAGAGGCCATTGCAATAAAGAGATGAAAGTGTAAATTGTACGTTTTTTATTACATTATTTTAAATTTAAAAAAATTGCATTCGATTTATCGAAAAAATAATCGGCCAACTAATCGATTATTAAAATAATCGTTAGTTGCAGCCCTATATTATAGCCCCAGAAATAATAATAGTAATGTTTTACTCTAAAGCAATTCTCCAATAAAAAAATACCTTTGTTTATACCAAATTAGTGTTGTGTGAAAAGGAACGTTCTCCATTTACCCAATGTGTCTGGTAATAAATATTTTTGAGCCTAATTGAAATAAATAAATGAGGAGAGTTTGGAACTTGGGTGTAAAATATAGGGTTGTACACAGTAACGTAGGCCAGCATTGGAAAAAAAATGTTTTTATTTTGTTCCAATCAATTTCCTTTATCTGC
Source organism: Spea bombifrons (assembly GCF_027358695.1). Taxonomy (NCBI): domain Eukaryota; kingdom Metazoa; phylum Chordata; class Amphibia; order Anura; family Pelobatidae; genus Spea; species Spea bombifrons. The sequence continues at coordinate 12,369,183 of NC_071097.1, forward strand.
AGACCTGATGGCTGCCATTGTCAGCCATGTGGTATTTTGGATGTCTTTCATTGCTCAACCACCACGCTTAACTGATTCATGGTAATGCAAATGAAATCTGTTCCTTCATAGACTTTCATGAGTCAGAGCATCCAGTTTGGTTCAGTTTTAATCACCGTTCTATTATTTACAACAAGGCACTATGATAAGGAGTCAAAGGCTTTGTCTAGTAGATGAGGGCAAGATAACAGAGTGAACACATAATGGTTCATGCAGATGCCTAAAAACATATTCTGTAATTAAAAAAAAAAAAAAAAAAAAAGGCTTCAGACATGGTAAGGCTGTGTATATGTGATAGCGAGTGTAGTGTGAGTGTGAGTATAGTGTGTGTATGTGTACATGTCTGGGGGAGTCCACTCAGTTTTACCTACCCCCCAGGGCCAAAGGTTCCAGCCCTCCCCTGGTGATTTGCTTCACAATTTGAACAGGCCTTTTTGGAGAATCTAAGTTCCAATAGATAATGTTTACTCAAAGATATACAACCATTCTATATTCTAATACCTTCCTAATTCCCAATAGAATCATTCTGTAACAATGCCCGTGAGTGTCACATTGTTTGTTTTACAGGTTCCACAGTGAATACATTATCCTCTTGATAAAACTGTATCTGTGCAGCTCTGATTTACCTTCTGTAGGTGTGAGATTAACATTAGAACGTTAGATAATAAAAACATCCCTAGCACCTGTATTTTGTAAATTTATCTGTAGAAAAACTTTTATATTTTCCTAATAGTTCATAATTATGTCTTTTTTTCTCTCCAGCACCAACACCACGGTACAGGAAAGCCCCTTTCTTTGCAAGCAAGATGATGCTAAATCCTTTGTGAATGCTGTGAGTTGGGAAATTAAATAATGTTATGCCTGATTACAGTTTACTCTACGTGATCAGTCTTTTTTTATTATTATTATTTTTATTTATTTAAAACCAGGCATTGTGTAAACATTTTGATTCTATATGCTCTATTGGTCAGGGCTGGACTGGTGATGACCAGGCAGCCCTGGCATTTGAAAGCTTGCAGCTGCCTGATAATCGGTATGGTCGACAGCTGCATATGTGTGGCCACACGCTACTTTCCATTGGTCACATAGCCTGCAGCCATGCATATCCAACCACTGGCTGTACGTTCCAGCACCCAGTCTGCCCCTGAAGTGGCAGAATCCGTGGGTGTGCGGTGACATTGGCCATGCCCTGCTGTTTTTAAAGACCCAGATTGACACGCTAGTAGGACATAAACATGTTCTTTGAAAACAAATTTGTATTAGTGCATGAATTTGTGGTCTGTAAACAATGTTCCCTTTTAATGTATTGATTGTGGAATTCTTATAATATTTTTCAGACACCACCTGCTGGGCCGGACAGTCCTATACCTTCAGATGGTAAGTATTACTAGGCCCATGTGATTAGTTTATACCGTATGTTGAACATAACACATCACTGTGGAGAAGACAACATCATAGTAATGTACACAGGTATATCTCTATTAGACTTGCACATGGACCAAAAACAATTTGAATTCATTTGTAACTAATTTAGTTTCCTGCCTTTTCGGTTTAGATTAAATTCTAAGGGGTTTTTGAGTCGGAAATAAAATTTGTCACTCTCTCTTACCCTCTTTTGCACTTTCTATCTCACACACACGCTCTCTCTCTGTGTATCCCTACATTATCCTTGTCTCCACAGCGCCACTTCTTTTTCCCTCTTTCTTCCTTTTCTTCTTTCTTCTCCAGTGAGCCTCATCTCCTGATGATCTGCATGTCCACATCAGGGTGTAGTCTTGGTGCACACCAGGACTGGCGCTGAGGACTTTGGTGGGAATATGGAAATAAATAAAATATAGACAGAATCTTAACTCCTCGACGACCATGTGCTCTGGATAAAGATGACATCAGTGCTTGGCAGATAATATAGGATAGAATCAAAAAGAGTAAATAACACAATACCTTTACTTTTCCTGTTAATTATTTCTGGGCCTAGAATGTCCTCTGAAGTGACTACAAATTCAGGAGGGCGTAAACATGAAATAGTTAAATTTATTCCTACAGTAAGTAAAGTGCCAGGAAACAAACAACCAAACACACACCAGGACAGGCTTTGCCACACAGACACCCAAGCACACACATCAGGACAGGCTCTGCAACGCCAACAGCCAAACACACACCAGGACAGGCTCTGCCACACCAACATCCAAACACACACAAACCAGGACAACAGCCCTTGTGTATCACCCCCAGCCAGCACTATATGTATGTGTGCCCCCAGCCTGCCCCTCGCTTTTGTATTGATTTATGTAATGGCCCTAGCTGCCCCCCTTGTGTATTGATGCCGCCAGTCTAGATAAAATGCTGCCCTGCGGTATGGGGGATGTATAGCTGACTATTTGGTTCCCTTCCATGAGTCTATACATCCCCCATACTGTAGGGTAGGCTTTAATCTGGGTTGGTCAGCAATATGTGAAAGTTGTGTGTCCTGGAAAATATGGCTGATGTGGTCACCCTCATGCCCCCACGCCCTTGTTTATTGCCCCAAACTAGCTAGCTCCACATTGTATATTTATCCCACCAGCCAGCCCCCCCCTGTAGTATTGATTTATACTATATATCTTATATACTCATTTAGAGATACTTATTAATTCACAGATACTCACTCATACCCATACAACCATACCTCATACAACCACCACCACCCACTAACCTGAACTGCAGATCTCTCGATGCCTTCTGCAGGGGCTGCAGCTTCTCTCCGTGTTGCTGTGTGAGCAATTTCTCTTGCACCGCCCGGGGAAGCAGGAACGAAGCAGAGTCATGTGACCTGACATAAATTCACATGACTCTGCTGGGTTACTGCTTGGGAGAGGTTGTCTTCATGGTGTGTTCCTTGGAAGGACCTCTACCCCGTTACTCCAATTGCGCAATAGGTTCTCACCGTGGTGTGCGCCAAGGCTCCGCCCTGATGCGGAAGTGCTCCAGGAGGTCAGGGTAACACAGGGGAGCACTGTAGAAGAAAAGAGAATAAAGACGTGGACAAGAAGCAGTGAAGCAGGGAGACATTCTCTTGTTCGCTCAAAGGGGGAGTGCAGAAAACAGCTTCTTTCTATTTGTTTCATTGTGCCCCTCTTTGTTTTAAGACGTTGGTACAAATTAATGAGATTGGCCAATTTCATTAAAATTGGTACAAATCTGAATGCACAAGCCTAATATACATTATAATATTAGGGGGATTATATATAAAATGTGGATGTGCAAAATTGTGGATGAACTACACCCCTTATTATTCTTACCCAATTCTATTATGCAGCTACACTAGAACCTCTTTTTACTTTTGGTAAAAAACCTTTTCAGGCTTCTAAAAAACCTGATATTCATCTATGAAAGACAATTCTATATTATTGTGTGTAATTAACAAATATTTTTTTCTTTCTCTCTGCTTTTCACTGTTCCCCCTATACTCTTACACTTTAAATCCCTTTCATCTTGCTACATATGCAGTGGACAAGTGGTTTTATTATCAGAAGAACTAATTATAAGGTGAAGACCTTCATTATTGCATGCCATCCACTGCACACCTGGATCAGCAGACTAAAGAAGATATTAACATAGGATAAAGGCAAAGCATAAGCCAATTTAACTCTTTAAGAAAAATGCGCACTGCCACATCATCAGCGTCTTCTGCAATAGAAAATTATCCAGCTCTACAAAGATGAATAGCACAGTAATTGGTCCATGAACACATATCAGCCTTGTAGCAGCAGCAGCAGCAGCAAACCGCTTCTCTTTAGCCTTTCCGGTATAATTGGACAGCAAAAACATATTTTCGCATGTGTTTTATTCTATTTTTTTTATATTTTTGAGAAAGCAGACTTGGCATGCAAATAAAACTGCTAATTGTTCCAACCACTGTGTAAGTTCCATTTGTAAGACCAGAAAAGACAATAAATCTAGTTTTGTTGTTGGAAATGAATTGTGTCTATTGTGAGTTGTACCTTTTTTAAATTATGAAAATTTTGAAGGAAGGAAATGAGTGGCTGTGTTTTTAAGAAAATGCATATATTGAACAGAATGTCCTAAGACTAAAATAAAATGTTTTCAACCAAAGAGCAACAGTTTTTGTAGTAAGACAGCCATAGTAAAATAGTGCTAGAAAGTGCCGATAATACTAACTCACATTGTCTCTGCAGCTCCACTGTATCCTTCATGTTTACGTATACCATCTATCCAAAGTAAAGGTTGGCGGTATGCTTCTCTATCACATATCTCCCTCCTTTTCAACTACAATGGCTGGCGCTATGCTGAGATATAAAGTCATATTTTACTGTTGATAGCTTGAAAAGCTTGCAAGAGCACAGGGAAGACAGATTTCAGCTATTACCCACCTGTGTCCCCCTGTAGTTACTCAAATCCTTAATTCAGAACGCTAACCTGGACAGACAGTTGTCATGGTCCATATCAGTAGCAGTCCCTAAGATGAAAAATTACAGATGACTGTTAATATGAGAAAATGTAGATTGTCAGGATTTGCACATGATTTTCTTTATGTGGCTACTTGATTTAAACAGATGTGGAGCCAGTGCCACCATTATTTTATCAGAGGTTTCTTAGCATCGGTTCTCAAGTGTCTGCAGATTGTCGTTCTCAGAATTTCATAAGGTGAAGACAGGTGTGGAGCAACTGGTTGTCTATCTTTCCAACCAGTGCTAATTACCAAAACACCTTAGAACTGATGAGGTATTCAGGTGCAAAATTTTACAACAAAACAAGAATGCAGTGCATACCTATAAAATGTGCACACAAATCCTGTAGGAACTACTTCAAAACATCTGCAATGTGGTTATACACTGATTAGCCTTAACATTATGGCCGCTGAAGTGAATAACATTGAGGTGGGTGGTAGAGCCCTGCGCGGGACGGCTTTTTTAATCCCGCTCCCACTGATTTTTTTTTTTTTGGTCCAATCCCGCCCACTCCCGCAATATGTGTGTTCCACTCCCACCACATTTGTGGTAAATCTCGCCCGCTCCCGCCACATTTGTGGTCAATCCTGCCCACTCCCACCACAAATGTGGCCAATCACGCCCACCTCACCTGAACTGCAGATTTCCCGCCCAGTCCCGCAAGGCTGCCTTCGAGTTGCTCCCTCACAACGTGTCTTCTCTAGTTCTTTAGGTTTTAATGAGTGGTTATTTGAGTTACTGTTGCCTTTCTGTCATCTCAAACCAGTTCTCCTTTGACCTCTGACATCAACAAAGGCATTTTCGTTCTCTTTTCAGACCATTTTCTGTAAACCCTAGAGATGGTTGTGCGTGAAAATCCCAGTAGATCAGCAGTTTCTGAAATACTCAGACCAACCCACCTGGCACCAATAACCATGCCACCTTTAAAGTCACTTAAATCCCCTTTCTTCCCCATTCTGATGCTCGGTTTGAAGTTCAGCAAGTTGTCTTGACCACGGTTACATGCCTAAATGCATTGAGTTGCTGCTATGTGATTGGCTGATTAGCTATTTGTGTTAACAAGCAACTGAACAGGTGTACCTAATAACGTGGCCAGTGAGTGTATATATGTATACACATATATATGTATGTAGCACCATCATATACTGCTGTAAAATGGGTAAACAAAACATGACAAGCAATTAAGCAATGCATAACAAAGCAATTTGACATCCAGAAGCAAGAGGTAAGAAGGGCCCTGTTTTAGGAAGTTTACATCACACAAGATGAAAAAGAGCCACTCCAGAGGACAATACCATCCAGTAAACATTGCAATGACTACATGACAAATATTAGCCCTCCTACAATGTACTACTCAAAAAAAAAAATCCAATATTAAATATTGCCCAGCTTTGTTAAATATTGACACTTAACTCTGGGTATACGGACAGAATGTTTATTCTGCAATCATCACATGTATTTCAAAATCTGGCATTTACACAGCATTATTTTGAAGTGGTTGGCCCATGAGCTGGGTGGCTCTGAACCCAGCAACTCATGCCTTTAATTCACAGGGGGAAAGAATGCTGGATGTGTGAGATTCCAGCACAATATAAGAGAGACCACAAAAATACTGCATTGCATTGAGCCCCGCCGTTTCTAAGAATTGCCTGTACATATAGTGAAAGAGAAAAAAAGGTTGGTAGAGGAGGAAGAAGAAGAAAATGTTAATAACTGCAGAATAGTTTTGACTGCTTAACCTTTTAGTCTAAACTGAGAAGTTCATCTAATATCACGTTGATTTGGGAATGATGAGCTCCCTACAGATTAAGACTCATGATAATACATTATAATATAAATATAGATTAATTTGTACGCTGTGCTACTAGATTTCCAAGAAAACGTTTAGCCCTTGGAGTCTCTCAACTGTTTTGCAAAACAGCACTATAAGCAAATGAAAAGCATCGTTTTAACCACTCAAGGGTTATTTTACCTTTCAGCAATGTAACAATGTACTAAAGGTTGAAAAAACTACTTATGTTGCTGATGGCTCTACAAATAGGAAAGTAAAAAAAACAACAACAATTTAATACGATATTTTTTGTTAAACTTTCGAATGCTGAGTTTGTGCCAAGTTTTCTGATGCTCTCTTTCTCACAGATGGAGAAAGAGTACACTGACAAGGGCAAAGTTTACTAATTTTGCTAAAATTGGCCTTGCTGATTTACTCTACAAGAGATCACATTCACAGAACTTACGGGAATGGGCCATGTTCCCAGGCAGTAATATGATTTATGAATATGGGATTTTAGGTCCTGAAATAATTGGCAAACTACTTAATTACCTCTGGTAATTATTGTGGATGGTCTGTTCAAAGATCAAATTGTGAAGGAAAACAGGATGAACTTTATCCCACTTTTGGTTCTCTCAAATATGCAGGACCACAGTGATCCGGCTGAAACCAGGTGCATGGTCATTTTGGAAGCATCAGTATCTGTTGCCCACCTTCTCCTCCCTTGCATTTGATAAATATGGGCATACTACTATTTTATGTAAACTGATTGTATTAGAATATAGCATTATTTCCTGTCTTTGTGATAAGCAAATACATCCATAATGAGCCATAATAAACAGACATCTTATTATACATACACGCCTGTCTGTGTCTGATTTCTCTTGAGCCGCTCGATAAAGATATCTATATAATTTGGAATAATGGAAATTTTGCGTACCCTATTACAATGTATATTTGGATGAAAACACATTCCTTTTTCAATAATCACTCCCCAGAACTTTTCTTCTAATCAGATTTTTTTTAACGTACAGTACAAGACTTAAACAAGTTAGGCAGCTATGTGTTCAGAAGCAGGCAGGTAAAGTAGATAACATAATATAGTATGTTTTATAAAGATTTCTCAACTCCGTGTAATATTAACCGAATTTAATGAAGGTTTTATCATGTTTCATGTTTTCTATACATGGTGTCAGAGTTTCCAATAATGTGAGCATTATAAAGAGTTAAAGGTTGTGAGGAGGGGTTGAGATTGAGTTAGATACAGGTTTGCAAAGGATAGTTACATTTTTTATACAACATAAACACTTGCAACATGCATTCTTCTCAATGAAGCTTGTTTCTCAGATACATGATCACCATGTCAACTTTAATTAGGTTTTTCAGAATGTTATGTAGGAATTAATTCCTATTGTTGTCATCTGTTTCTATGAAAACAGAAATTATATAAAGCTCTCAGGGAAATTAAAGTACCCAATAGACTAACAACCTATTGCACTATACAATATAGACCTGAAAAAGATATGTTCTTTTCTAATATGCACAAAGAATATTAAAGAAAATCCAGCTTTCTGCTTTGTGTGTGAGTAAGAAGAAATAACATTAAATATCATTAAAGTTAGAGCTGAGTAAGATTTAAAAAATGAAAGCCAATATGAGAGAGATAGAGAGAACCAAATACAAGCATATTGCCATGGGAGGAACTGGAATAGGAGATGGGGAATTGGCTAAACTAATAACCATAAGCAGGGAAAAGACTAGAGGAAAAAAACAAAGCAAATAAGAGTGGCTAGTCTGCATTGTAAAATAGCACATGAAAAATATATCAGAGCAAAAGTGATATTTGCAGAACACAGGTATATGGAAGAACTGCTGTATAATGATAAAATGGTTAAGCATCTGAGGAAAGATCACAGGGTGAATCACATTGCTTCGTGGTGAATCACATTGCTGGCGGCAATCACCTCGCAGGTGCACCTGAGGCGAGTGCCTCTCTGGCTTCACCCTTCCTACGGCCCTGAAGAACAATATGTGTTTAGCAGCATCTGGCTGGTGGGTGCTAAAGGGCAACATTTGGGAGATGCACATTTTTTTATATTTTGACATCTGGTTAGTTTGCACCTATGGCATATTTGTGACATCTTTGAAACCCGCTAATTTAATTTACCCCATCAAACCATATATTTTTGAAAAATAGGCACCCAAAGATATTTCAAATCATTTTATATTTATTTTTAACTATTTTTACAGTTTCAATGTTGTAATCATATTTTTAATTTTATTTCACTGATCATGTAGTGAGCTGGGCTCTATTGACTTGCATGGTTGGCTGCAGTACCTGTAGTACTAGAGAGAACCTCTGGGCACTCTTTTATTTTGAATACCATCGGCATCTTGCCAGCTCGGGGGGAGCATTTTAGGCACTAATTGGTTACTTCAAGCAACCAATCAGTGGCAAGAACAGACAGAGCATGGAGCAAGAGTGCAGCGGCAGCTTCTATATCAGGTAAGTGCATTATTTTTGCTTTTTTTATTTTGGAAGAATGCCTTTTAAAACAGTTATGGAGTACTTTAATATGCATTCTTCCTTAGTGAGGCTGTCAAGGGCAGTACACTGTCCCTTTAATAGTGGCAGTTATGCTTTTTCCAGTAAAGCCAAAATTGCTACAAAAAACTTAATATTCAGATTTGATATAACAAATTGTAAAACCAACGTATATTGCTTACAAGGAAATGCACTGATTTTACTAAACTATTGTAACTATCCAAAGTTAAGAGCATAAGTGAATATATTTTTGCCCATGAAAGGAGATCCATTAAACTGGCAGTGTTGGGGGTTCTTTATGGCCCTAAATGCGCTTGAAATGTTAAGGTAGAACTGTCACACTTTTCACCTAAATTTTTTAATTTAAACTTACATATGGCATTCTCTCTCTTTTCCTTACCCCATCCCTACAAAGTCCTGAACCAATCATCAGGATTCATCATCATAACAATATGGACAGATATGTTCATTGCGAGAATAATTATGCAGATCCTTTCCAAATGATATTAGAGTTGTCATAGTGGGCATTTTTTCATGGACGCGTCTATTTTTACACATTGCTGATTGCCAGTTATGAAATGCTTCCTTGTATTATAGGGGATAATTATGTGTAACTGATTGCCTTCTGTGAGTTTATACATCCCACATACAGCAGAGTATCACTTTAGGTGGAAGTCAGCATCATATGAAAAAAGATGTGTTCAGATTAAAAAAAAATGGTCAGTATGGCATCTCTATATTTTTATAAGGTGGGATTCTACATACATATCCATACCTAGGAACTCTCTGGGTGTGACCCATAGACCACAGGCAAAAGTGTCCTCTTTCTCCAGACTTTCTGCCCACTTAAGACTTCTTGGGTCTAACCCCACTCCTGTGTGGAAATTCCTTCCTCCCTTCCAGGTATGTAGGTATTTACATATATATTGCTTATTTTAGCAACATTTTTGGAGGTTTATATTTTATTCACATGATTTAATCTCTGCTTTATATTGTTTATCAATTTACTCAATTCGAATTTTACAACAAAGCCCTGCTTATATTCATCTTTTAGTTATCATAAACAACAGCAATTTGAAGACTGAAAACTAGAACTATTGTGAAACCACTGCATAGGTTCTAAGGTTTCTTCAATTACCACACAAGCTCATCTCACATTTTCGCACCAAAGTCAGTATTTACCAGGAAAAGAGACTATCTATTTAACACTGTATTTCCATTTACCTCAAATCCCTTTGACTTTAATACCGTAGAATAAGAGCACCATCTAATGGCTGTGCTGGAAAATATTGAAAACATTTGTATCCCGATACTATTTTAAAGATCAGTAAAACTATTTAAGCATTTTAATAGAAAATAACATAAATTTCATTTACAGAGTGTCAGCGAAATTAAAATTAAGTATAAATACTAAATGGACACTAACATTAACACACTCTAAGCCATGCAGGTACAGATGGAGAAGAGAGCATAAAATATATTACCATACTGTATTTGATATATAATTTAAAAACAATTCTCAAATTACTTCCATGCATGGCACTTACAAAGAGAAAAAAGCATAAATTAGAAGCATGTGGGTGCAAGCTCATGCAAACCTCCTCAAATTCCAAAACACAATAAGAGAAATTAAAGATGAAAGCTACACTCATCACATTAAAACATATCACTATTCTTGGAATGTCCTTAATGTGATACATTTATTTCAAGCTGTTCAAAAAACACATTATTCATTCCACAAAATAAGTACAAGATTCAAGAAAACTGCACAGCTTATTTATCACACAGGGATATAAGAACAATGACATTGTAAGATATTCCCATCAAATTTATATGTATAAAAAAATCCAAACAAAAAATACATATGCAATGAAAAAATTTGATCAGCCCCAGCATACAGAAACAGTTCCTCGTATCCATGAGCAAATTAGTACTAGTCTAGTCAGCTGTAGTCTAGATCATTTTTCTGAATAATTAAGATCCTATTTGTTTCGGGTGAAATGGAATTTCTGCATCTCTGCATCTCCTAGCGATTTCTTCACTTCATCTGGATGGAAGGGGAAGCTACAGATCACCTCACACCATCAGCAGTGTTCTATTTGATGGAGTCTAATGTCCTTTCTGGTGCATCTAAGAAACTCCTGAGGCTGCAGCCTATGTGCCTCACAGTTAGGCCTCAACCTTACCGATGTTCCCCTCAACTAAATCAGTATATGCACTTATGAATAAGTCCAGCCTAGCAGGACATCTGCTGGCCTAAGTAATTCCTATAGTTGTATACATCAAAAAATTTGGATTGGTATATATACACGGATCAGCCATAACAATATGACCACCTGCCTAGGTGTGTAGGTCCCCCTTTTGCCACCAATACAGCCCTGAGCCATCAGGCATAGACTCCACTAGACTTCTGAAGGTGTGCTGTGGTATCTGGCACCAAGATGCAGCAGATCCTTTAAGTCCTGTTAGTTGAAAGGTGGGGCCTCCATGGATGCATCCTGGTGCCATATGTTCTCCAGGTTAGCAATGCACCCAAAGTACCCTTTCATCCACGTGACATAAAAGAAAATGTGATTTAGCAGAGCTGGCCATCTTCTTCCATTTGGGGTGATCCTGATGGATCGGCAGAAATCCTAGGGCAGGGGTGGGCAATTAATTTTCCCATGGGGCCACATGAGAAATTGGAATGGTTTTAGAGGGCCAGACCTCTACAAACTACAAACTCCGAAGCCTTGTCCTTTTTGTTAACTTATGTGCTGTTTAATAAAGTTATTCAAGCCTACGCCATTGGTAGAGGTGCTTGAATAAGTAAGGCCTGAATAACTATTAGCACAGCACAGAAGTGAACAAAATGAACAAGGCTTCGGAGTGCATACCGTATTTTTCGCTCTATAAGACGCACCTGCTGATAAGACGCACCTAGATTTTAGAGGAGAAAAAAAAGGAAAAAATATTTTGAGCTAAAAAATGGGCTAAAATATTTATTACAATAACTGAATAAGCTATGAACACAGTAAGACACACGCAGTAAGACACACACAGACACAGTAAGACACACACAGACACAGTAAGACACACACAGACACAGTAAGACACACACAGACACAGTGAGACACACACAGACACAGTAAGACACACACAGACACAGTAAGACACACACAGACACAGTAAGACACACACAGACACAGTGAGACACACACAGACACAGTAAGACACACACAGACACAGTGAGACACACACAGACACAGTAAGATACACACACACACAGTAAGACACACACACACAAACACAGTAAGACACACACACACAGTAAGACCTCCCTCCCTAACCCCCCTTCTCAGTATCTCCCCTCTAACTCCCTAACCCCCCCTTCTCAGTATCTCCCCTCTAACTCCCTAACCCCCCCTTCTCAGGATCCCCCCCCCCCCGCCCCGGTCACTTACCTTAAACTCCTGTGTTGGAAGCGTGAGGCGTTTGTCTCGGGTGCCGGCGCTTCACTGCTGATCGCCGGCGTCTGACGTCATATGCCGGCGCCCAGCGTAAAGCGCCGGCACCCGAGACAAACGCTTCCAACACAGGAGTTTAAGGTAAGTGACCGGGGCGGGGGGGGCACCGGACTCATTGGTGAGTCACCAGGACACTCTTTGCGGGCCGGTCCGAGCTATTCAGCGGGCCGGATGTGGCCCGCGGGCCGTGCTTTGCCCAGGTCTGTCCTAGGGTATAGATAGATAGCTTGGGGTCCCAGGATGTCCCAGTCCAAAAAGCGTCCTGATCCGGGGCAGGACCCCAAGCAACAGCAATGGAAATTTCCCTGGGTGTGGTCTGAGATATAGCTGGACAAGAGTTTCCAAATCCCAGTCTCCAGTCTTTGGGATGGTTGCCAAGTGGGCCCTCTATTCGGAACCAGCCCAGCCTGTGCTTCATCGTGAGTCCACCAGAATGCACTATAGTGGCCGGTATTGGATCTTTGGGAGGGGGCCTCTCTCGTTTTTTTGATCACCATGTCCAACCACGTGTTAAAACCTTGAAAGGCAAAGGTTATATTCAGGACACCAAACTCCTGCTGGGAGAGTTGGAGAGTGTAACTTGGCAGTCCCATTACATCTTGGTCCGTATGGATGTGGCCTCATTATACTCCTGGATTCTCCATGTATGGGGTTTAAAGGCTTTTCATTTCTTTCTGACTTAACTTTAGTGGCTATTCAGATGATTTGGTTGATTTTTTTTAAATTGATTGGGTTTCTTTTGACACATAATCTCTTCCTGTTTGATGGGTTGTTTTTTCTCCAAAGATGTGGGACCGCTATGGGCACTTGGTTTGCCCCTTCCTATGCCAACCTATTTTTAGGTTGGTGGGAGCGGTACCATGTCTTTGGAGATGACAACCCATACAAAACTTACATAACTTGGTACAGCTGCTATATAGGTCTCAATTGGCTTAAGGTTAATAAACCGTGACCAAGTTTAAAAAATGTTTAGTCCTGATTTCTTTATTTAGGCTGGTTTCCAGCCAGTCCGTGTGCATTATGTAAAAAAAATATTTGAGGAGTTCAAAATTAGGAGGTATGTCACAAACCCATTGTTGCAATATTGCCTTACTTGCCACTGCCATCAGAAGTATCAAATGTTGCTTGCTACCTGTATAGTGCCTCCCCCCACTGCTATTAAACCTAATATTTTCAAATCAGGCGTTATATCCACCATTGGTATCCCCATCGGTACACTTAAGTCTCTAACCATTTTGGGCAATTGTCATTTTCAAACAACCTAACTAGGGAGAAATAGGTATAGTGCACAAAGTCCTGTTTAGGACACCAGGAATAAGTCTTTGGGATTCTGTGGTTGCTTTGTAAATGTCATGCAGTTGCAAGTGAGGTAAATGTGTTAACCAATGTCTAGAACCTTCCCCCAAATATTTCTGGCATTCCCAAGAGTGTAATATCCCATAAATTGTACTTGTAGAATAAGATATGTTTGGGACTTGGATAATTAAATTATCTAGGGGGTTACACCATTTTTTACCTGGGATTCCGCATACCTTTTGCTTGAAAGAAGGTGAAAATAAGCAAATGTATGGTGGGGTATTTATTTTTAATTTCTTCATATCCTAGTATTAAAGTTTAGGAAGGCTCTATTAAGTTTATGTCCAATCCTCTCCAAAAAGTAAAGAGAGGACCTGTCAAGCCATCATGGAAACTAGGGTTGTTCACTTAAGACTGAAAAGGGGAAGTATGCCAAGACAAGGACAAACGTGGTAAACCTTCCATGCCTTAATCACGCAAAAAACAGTAATGAATTGGACACCACAGCCTCTGTTAAATCACACCTAGATATATGCAGTAATGATTGTAATGAAGTTTCTGATCTTAGTGTCAGTGTATGTGTTAGTGGAACAAATCCAATCTATGGAATATCTGGCCAGTGTGGCCAGGTTGTAGTCCAATGGTATCTTAATATTCAGTCACAAATTTACTTCGGGTCTACATTGCAGAGTTAGACTAATTCTAGCTTTAGAATTATTCCATATCAATTTAGAAAAGCAGAAGTTCAATCGTTTGCAGTCTTGTGTAAGTTAGATGGGGAGCGATTGAAGTATATAGAGGAGCCTGGAAAAGCTAATTATCTTAATGAGCGCAGCATGACCTGAAAAGATCAGGTACTGTTAGGGATATTAATGAGATAAAATAAGCAAGGCCAATATTCTATCACACACAAAATTCTAGCGCTTTTACTTATTGTAGGATCTTACCCACAATATGAATTTAAAGAGATACCCTATTTTTTATCACTAATCCTAAATTCTTTTAGATCACACCAAAATGTATAATTCAGAATTAGATATTATATGACCATGATAGTAAAAGAAGATATTATGTATTGTGAAAACATAATCTACAAAATATCTATATGATCTGTGCATAAACATGACATAAAATACAGTGTTTTATTGATTGGTTATCAGGTGTGAGCCACTGGCTTATGGATCCAGCAAATACAAGAATGCAACAGGTGAAACAGCACATTACATAAACATCTCAGATTTATCAGAATGATATCACCTTATATAAACAGCATGTGTTAATATCAAACCAGTTAATTTCCAGTCCACTTAGCATCCTCAAATAAAAGAAAAAGGCAATAATTAGAATGGTAACAACATTAGTAATTTTATGGCAGACAGGAGGCTCCTATTATGCTTATATATTATGCTATATGCTTTCTTTACTTTCAACAGCAGCAAAGGTAATATACAAGTTAGTTGGAGAAAAAAATGAACAGGTAGGTGTAACCAAACTTGCTATATGCATAGGCAGTCCATTAGCCAATCAGGTCTGGTAGACAGGTATAGTGGCAGTTGAACCTTATAGCTCCTCCTCTTTCTTTGCTGCTGTTCAGACAATTAAGTACAATTACTTTACTCTCCTTCATTGTTGTATATTATACTGATTATTCCTACATTTATTCACTACGTTTAAATATCATTTATTATTGTATCATCTTCTCCTATTTTAATATATTAAGTTTTATTTTCTTATAATTAATTTCTCTTACGCCCTCGGGCGCCTCCGCGCCTCGGGCACCGAAGGGACGCACCTCTCATTTCTATATTAGCTTCTAGGAGTTCATTTCACTTTGTCTCCCTTACTTGTTTGCAGCCCCAGTGCGGTAGAAGTGTCCATTTGGATATTTCTGTTGCTCGCAAACGCCATATTGCTTGCCCCATCCCCCCTTTTCGTTTACCCACCCATAACTTACACTCAGCTGATCAGCTGCTTTGCGTCCCCGCCCATCTTCTTCACAGTACCTCAGCAAGACAAACAGGTTCACTTGTAGCAATTTGCTTCAAATACTAGCAGTTTATTTCTATTTACCTAGCTTTCTCTACAGCCTACCTATACTTTACAATAAGTATATGTTCCAATTCATCCTTCACATCAACATTTTCTTCAATTCATATGGGAAGGTCAAAAATGGCAATTAAATTGCCTTCCCTTCGGCCTTTCTTCAGCACCATGGTGCTTTACAAAAATCTGGAAACCTGTCATAACCCTCCTAAGAAGTCGAGGAGTGAGACTTATCATCTATCTAGATGATATCCTTCTCATGTCTCAAGACCTTCATACCATTCACCTCCATATGAATTGGGCAATCTCATTATTGACAAACCTTTATTGACTCATTATTGACAAACAATTATTTTTATATACTGTTTCTTTTTGGCTCCTTGTCAGCATTATGGCCAATAAGGAAATCAGCAAAAAGACCTCTAGTGACACTGTTCATTCTGCACATACTATTGACAGTGACAAACTTTCTGAGTCACTTAATAAATCTGTTTCCTCTGCTGTTATTATGGCCATGTCCTCCATGCAGGAAACACTATCAAAATCTATGGCAGATGCCAAATCTGTGTCCCTTCATAGGGAAAGGTCATTTCACACTCCTGCTAACCCAGAATGTTTCTGGTCTGCAGAGGAGTCATGCAAAGGCCTGGCTAAAGGTTTTAAGAAACCTGACAAAGCCTCAAAAAAGAGGAAACACTGCCCTGATGATCCTATCTATCACACAAAGCGCTCTAAATGCCAAAACATGGATAGAGATCAAGATACAAATTATGAATCGCTGTCACACCACAGCAATACAAAAAGTGTATCTAAATCTCACAAAAAACCCTCCATCTGAATTTGGTATGGTCCTCTAAAGGCATGGAATTCCAACATAGCAGGAGATGGTTTTGGTGGAATAATTTTATTGCCTCCTCCGAGTTTTTGACGGCATGGCATTTTCTTTTTCATTAGGTTATTCTTTTTTTTCTTTCCGGGCATTGTTTCTTGAAAATAACCTCCTAACATGTTCACTCCGTATACTGTTGAGTGCCGAATGATCGGATTTCTTTGTGATTACCATATGAGATTCTCCTTCTGACTGATGTGATTTGTACTATGTAGGGACTCATATACTACTACTTTGTGACACTCTGCTTGTACACATCCCGATTGTTATCACATGTTGTATATGTACCCGGTGTTCTAACATGCTGAATAAACAGAGACTTGTTAAAAAAAACAAAAAATACCTCCATCCGTGAGGAAGAAAAACGCACCAAACCAGACTCATACAGAACCTCTTCTGCTGAAAGTTCGGATTCCAACTCAGAGTCGGATGCCTCTATAGAGGAAATATCCTCAAACTCCTTTTCTGACGAAGCTGACCTTACACCAATTGGTGAGTCTAACGATGACATAGCCTTAGACGCTAAAGGCAAACCCTATTTTAATCCTATTAATATTAAACACCCTCGATCATCAGAATGGTTGCCATCATCGCATCTGGCTAAATACCTAGAGATATGGCTTAGAAAGCCTCTCGATAAGGCTGCTCACAACAAATTACGGACGGAATGCCCAAGACCTAACTTACCTAAAAAAAGTCGCTTTGACCCCTGACATAGATCCCACTATAGTCCAATATCTATGCAAAACAAGGCGAGACATCTGAGAGAGGGCTTGGGATACTCAGACGAGATCTCATTAGATATGGAGGCCAAAGAGGAACTTCTTTGGTGGCTAAATCATGTTCAATCATGGAATGGGAAAACTATTTTCAGTTCCTTCCCGGATGTAACAATAGAGTCAGACGCCAGCCTTATAGGCTGGGGAGCTTGCTGTGGTGCAAATTCCACAGGAGGGAAATGGTCACATTCAGAATCCCACATGCACATCAATTATCTAGAACTTCTAGCGGGATCCTTTGCCCTCAAGAGTTTCATCAAAAACAAAACAAATTGTTGTGTCCTACTCTAGATGGACAACATTACCGCAGTCCAATACATCAACAAACTAGGGGGCTACGAGATCAAAACCTCTAGGCGATCTAGTAAAACAATTCTGGCACTAGAGAGGAATATCTCCCTCAAAGATCTCCCTCTCCAACACGATAGCAGACTGGAACTCCCACTTCCTAGTAGACTACAGCGATTGGCGACTCGATCCCCAAATCTTTTACCATCTCAATTGCCTTTGGGGACCATGTCAAACAGACCTGTTTGCATCTCGCCTCAACCGACATCTCCCACATTTCTTCTGTTGGCGTCTAGAAGCTCTGGGGATGGATGCCTTCCTTCAGGAGTGGCCATCGGGAACCAACTATGCATTTTCCCCATTTATTCTAATATCCAGAGTTCTTGTTCAAGTATCTATGCAAAAATCTCACCTAATCCTGATCACCCCATGGTGGCCAGCTCAACCATGGTTTCCCCAGATACTGAACATGGCCATAGACTTCCCACGGATCCTCCCGACCTTCCGATCAATATTATTAGACCCATCAGATCTCAGGCCATTCGAACCGAATCCAGAATTTTCAGCTTCTACTCAAAGACTACTGTCAGAAGCATGGGCCCCAGGTACCAGATCTAATTACAGATCAGCCTGGAAACTTTGGGTTTGTTGGTGCATGCAACAGGATCTGGATCCCATTGAAACATCTATCTCTCAAATCCTAAATTTCCTTTCTTTAGAATTTGACTCAGGTAAAGCTTACCGGACCCTGAATCACTACCGTTCTGCCATTTCTGCCTACCATTTCCATATTAACTCTATTCCTATAGGCAAACACCCTTTGGTTTGTAAACTTTTAAAAGGTATCACGTCCAAAATACACAGACACTTGGAATGTTAGTCTTATTCTAGATTTATTTAATTCATGTAATGATAATGATTCGCTCTCTCTTAAATTGTTATCTTGTAAATTAACTGTTTTACTATGTTTAATTTCTTTTAAAAGAGTGTCAGATGTTAAAGCTCTAGATATATCTAACAGAACTTTGTCCCCTGACGGTGTTTACTTCATTATAACCAGACGTACCAAAACTAACCTTAAAAAGGTATTTTATCCCTGTTTTCCTGACCATCCAAAGTTATGTGTCGTTCGATGTTTACAAACATACAAACTTCGCTTTCATACTTTTAGAAATTCGTCTTCCCAAAAGTTACTAATCTCCTAATGTAAACCCTACGCACCAGTTACTTCTGCCACCTTAGCTAGGTGGGTCAGACTTATTATGTCCATGGCTGGTATTGACATCTCTAAATTCGGAGCACACTCCACTAGAGGTGCTATGTCTACCAAAACCTTACAAGCAGGAGGCTCCTTAAATGACATCCTTAAAGCAGTCGACTGGTCATCTGCTTCTACATTTAAATCTTTTATTACCGACCTCAACCTCATGTTTCTAGTGTTGTTTTATAGTTATACTTATGCTTTAAACCATCATAATAGGAGCCTCCTGTCTGCCATAAAATTCCAGATTTTCCGACGCCAGAAAATATAATATACTGGCACAGACATTGACATTGGGGGTACAGCATAACTGTTATTATAAACTGAGGCACACATTGACGGGGGTACAGCATAACTGTTATCTCCAAGCTGTACAGCCTTCTCCTGTCCGCCCTGACCCCTACGGGAGACGGCGCTGCAGGTCGTCCTTACTGAGGAACAATGGAGCAAGATATGTATCTTAACGCATCGCTGCTCCCTCAACGCTAAAGACTGTTGTGTTTTCTATGGATCTTGCAGAATAATTAATGCTGACACTCACTTCAGATGAACAGCTTATTCTTTAATCAGTAACAACATCACTGGTAGAGTCCTTGCTCAACTAACATCAACATGTGCTCACATAAAACCCCTCCTACTCAGGGAATCCCCTGCCCATTAAAGCAACACAATCCTTTAATATGCACATATCACTACACCTTCCTCTCTTAAGAAAATGACATGCTAAAGAAAAACATGCTATAACCAAACATTTATCTATCTAACAAGTACTTATGCATACTGTCTCACTTGTTGGCAGTGGCGTCTCCAGCTTTCATATTTAGGGGGGGCACATGGGGGGCCAGGGACCAAAGTAGGGGGGCCAATTATATAACGGTACATATACACTATATATATATATATACACACACGTTAGACGTGCATTTTTAACTACATAATATGTACTTATCTCTTTGAAGTAAAGACCGTGATTGAAATATGATTTCAAAATAACTGCTAAACTGGCAGTTATTTTTCATTCTTTAATATTAGCCCCTGCTGACGATATATATAAATATAAGACCCTGCTGCCGATATATAGAAATATTACACCCTGCTTCTGATATATATTGATATTTGAGCCTGCTGCCAATATATCTATGAATATTAGCCCCTACTGCCAATATATATTATTAGTCCCTGCAGCCAATATATATTAATATTAGCCCCTACTGCCGATATATATATAAATACTAGACCCTGCTGCCGATATATATTAATATTAGACCCTGCTGCCGATATATATATATAGTATTTGTCCCTGCTGCCAATATATATATATAAATATTTGCCCCTGCAGCCAATATATATAAATATTAGACCCTGCTGCCAATATATTTTATAGTGAAAAAATTGGACCCTACCCAAGCATTTCCTTGGGCCCCGCTCAACGCTCCCTTGCATGCAATCACTCCCTCCGCTACCACACCAAATAAAAAAAATATTTGCCACACTGACTGCAGATCAGGGGAAGACCATGAGAGTCAGTCCTGCACCGTGACATTGAGACGTCCTCTCCGCTGTAATCATCCCCAGAGTCCCTTTGTCCCCTCATTCACTTAACCATACCACTCTTACTTACACCCTGTAGTTCAAGTATAGATCAAATAAACAACACATGGAAACAGCACATGCAACTGAATGAGATAAAAAAACTTGTATTTGCAGGTATACATAAATAATGTATGGAAACATAGCATTGCAGGTATAAACCAACAGAACACACAAACCCAGCATTGCAGGTATATATCAACCGTAAATCGCATGTAAACTCAGCACTGAAGGTATAGATCAAATAAACAATACATGGAAACAGCACTCCAGGTATAGATCAACTGAATAAGACATACAAATCCTATATTTGCAGGTAAACATAAATAAGGTATGGAAATATAGCCAATACAGACGGACAGAATGACCCAAAACCCAGCTTTGCAGGTATAAATCAATTGGAAATTACATATAAACTCTGCATTAAAGGTATGGATAAAACCCGCTAAATTACAGGCATAGATCACATGCCAAAGCCAGCCCTGGTGTCCACACTGCCCACATAGAACCTGACCAGCACCCAAATTACACATTGTGTCAACTTTGTCCCCAAACAGCTGAACGTACGCCATGTTTGTCATATAAACACACTATCTGTGCCATCTTTGTCCCCATTGCCTAAACACCCTGCTTATACCATCTGCTTTTTTGACAAATCAATAATACACCTATGATTCAAACACTTTTAGGCTAGGTTTCCACTTGGTTTTTTTTTTCTAAAAACGCCCATAAAAACGCCAATTCAGCCACATGGCGTTTTTTAAGTGAAAAAACGCTGCAGCCAGATGTTAGCTGTTCTTCAATAGGAAATCGCACAATGCCATATCCACTTGGCGTTTTTCTATTTTGCGTTTTTTCAGTCCTCTTTGGCGTTTTTCTGCTTTTTTGGGCTCTGTGGCAGTTTTTCAAAATCGCAGCATGTTGACACATGTTTTTCTCCAATAGAAGTCTATGGGAGAGAAAAAACGCCATGAAAACGCCATGTGGGTTTTTTGCCTTGGCATTTTTGTGGCGTTTTTTTCCACAGTTACAATGCAGAGGATGGACCCAGTATCTGTGTGTCCTACGAGAAATAGGCTGGAAACAAACAGTTTCACACAAAACAAAGTTCATATTGAATTTTACACCATTCGGAACAAACATGCCATTACAAACAAACAAACCAACTGAATCCTGCGTGCCAAAAGCAACAGCAAACAATTTGCACCATCATTTGGGGCCAATCTTCCTAGAGGAGCAGACATTCGGAATAAAGCATGCCTTACAAACCACAGAAAAGAGACAAAAGGGTCAGCCGGGCCGTGTTTAAGTAGAACTCTACCAAGTAAATGACATCAGGAGAGGGTAGATACTTGCCATTTAACCTAAACCCTTTTAGCTGGGTGAAACTTCTAACTTGCAAAGGCTGGAAAAACTGCTTAAGGTAAAAAAAAAAGCAATTTCCACAGAAAGGCTAAAACGCCAGAAAAAACTCCAGAAAAAAACGCCAAAACACAGGTAAATGCAGTGGCAGTTTTCTTGGCGTTTTTCCTGGCGTTTTTCATCAAGAAAAAAACGCAGGACAAAAACCCAAGTGGAAACCTAGCCTTACAGTCACTCACTAATTCACACAATCATTTATTCTTTCACACAAATTATTTACACATATTCGTTAATGCATCCACACAATAATCCATTTATCTCTCTCATTCTGACTCTTTATTTCAATATTCATCCTACCCTTCTTTCTCCCCATCTAACCCCTCTCCGTCCCTACCACCTCGCCCTCCTTATCTACCCTATCTACCCCCTCTCCCTCCCTATCTACCCCCTCTCCCTCCCAATCTATCCCATCTACCCCCTCTCCCTCCCAATCAATAGTATCTATCCCCTCTCCCTCCCAATCTATCCTATCTACCCCCTCTCCCTCCCAATCAATCCTATCTACCCCCTTTCCCTCCCAATCAATCCTATCTACCCCCCTCTCCCTCCCAATCTATCCCCTCTCCCTCCCAATCTATCCCATCTACCCCCTCTCACTCCCAATCAATAGTATCTATCCCCTCTCCCTCCCAATCTATCCTATCTACCCCCTCTCCCTCCCAATCAATCCTATCTACCCCCTCCCAATCAATCCTATCTACCCCCTCTCCCTCCCAATCAATCCTATCTACCCCCTCTCCCTCCCAATCTATCCTATCTACCCCCTCTCCCTCCCAATCTATCCCATCTACCCCCTCTCCCTCCCAATCAATAGTATCTACCCCCCTCTCCCTCCCAATCAATCCTATCTACCCCCTCTCCCTCCCAATCAATCCAATCTATCCCCCTCTCCCTCCCAATCAATCCTATCTACCCCCTCTCCCTCCCAATCAATCCTATCTACCCCCCTCTCCCTCCCAATCAATCCTATCTAACCTCCTCTCCCTCCCAATCTATCCTATCTACCCCCCTCTCCCTCCCAATCAATCCTATCTAACCCCCTCTCCCTCCCAATCTATCCTATCTAACCCCCTCTCCCTCCCAATCTATCCTATCTATCCCCTCTCCCTCCTATCTACCTCTTCTCACCCCCCTTTGAAGTTCACTTACCTTGGGCTTGTAGAAGTCCAGCGGTGGGTGGTCTCTGTCTCCCTGGTTCTGCTGCAGTGTGCACGGCTTCACTGCCGAGCGCCGGATATGACATCATATACCGGCGCTCGGCTTGAAATGCCGGCACTGCGACAAGGCAGAGGCCTCGCGGAGAAGACTGAGAGACGCCGAACGGTTGCTGAGAACTTATTCCTCAGCGACCATTCGCTGCCTCTCTCTCTACTCCGGGTCTATTCAAAAAAAAAAAAAAAGACGGCGTTTCAATCGGGGGGGCACACGAGGGGGCACAGCATGATGTAGGGGGGGCCATGGCCCCCTCTGGCCCCCTCCTGCCTACGCCACTGCTTGTTGGATATAGATATATTAACATGACTTAATCAGTCTTTCAGGACTTTTCCTTCAACGTGTAGACCGTCTAACAACCTGATCAGTCTCTGTGTTGCAATATAAGTACTCCATCTGATTCAGTGTTGGAACATTTCTGCTCTGGTTCTTTTAGAATGTCTCTTCTATTTCTTTGAATAATCCTTCCCTCCTTTGTCTGAATTGTGTAAGATCTAGGTCGCACTTGTTCATCTATGGAACCTTTCAGTGTCCACGTATTGTCCTTGTCCTTAATCCTCACCTTTTCTCCCTTATGCAGCTCAGGTAAAGATTTAACTCTTGAGTCGAAATAGACTTTCTGTTTCTCCTTCTGATTCTCTTTAAACTGCTTTACCTGTGCATCAGTCCTTTCGGTGTTGTTGCGCTACCGGCCTGGGTCGATGGATGAGTGCTGGAGGTGTGGGGAGTCCCTGGGCTCTCTACTCCATCTCTGGTGGCACTGCCCCCGTATTGCTTCCTTCTGGTCCGCCGTTCATGCCTGCGCACAGTCCCTCACTGATGAGGTCCTTCCCTTCACCCCGGAGTTCACACCCCCAGTCCTCTCCCTCCGCCCCCCCAACGCCCTCCCTTTTTTCTTATTGTCTTCTTTCCTTGTGTCGCTCACTCTTTTTCCTTTTCACGTGCCATTCCCTTCCCCCTGTGGCCTGCATTCGATCACCCGCCATTCTGGACTTTGTCCGTTCGATCCCCCCCTTTCTCTGCTGCTAAATGGGCCGAGTGCCCGTGAGGGGACTCCCTTTGCCAGTCTGCTCCGATACTGGCGCCTCTACGGCAGTAGTTGCGCTCATTTAGTCGCCTGTTACGCTCGGTGCTGCTCTTCTGCTGCTTTCCCGTGCCCTTCGCTGCGAAGCTGAAGTCGGCAGCCTTTGAGGCACCCCTCTCCCTCTCTTTGGCGTGTTGTTCATATCATGTGTCTGTCGAGGGTCTCCTGTTGCTATTCTGTCGCCATGCAGACAATTGTTAGGAGGAAGATTGTTGGGATGAAATCGCTTTGATATGTACTAACTTGGATGTCACGGTTTTTGTTCCCCTCCCTTTTCTTTTCTGTATCCCACATATTTGATAAACATTGATTTACCGTAAAACAGCACTTGCATGTATAAATCAACTGAATAAGACATACAAACCTACATAACTACATACATAAATAATGTATGGAAACATTGCATAGCAGGGATAGATTAACACATTAACACACAAACCCAGCTTTGCATGTATAGATCAATTGAAATTCACATGTGAACTAAGCACTGAAGGCATATAATCAAACAAATCCTGTATTTGCAGGTATACAATAATAATGTATGGAAACATAGCATTGCAGTTATAGATAAACAGAACACACAAGCCCAGCATTGCAGGTATAGATCAACTAGAAATCACATGTAAACTCAGCACTGATGGTATTTTTTCAAAAAGCACATGGAAACAGCACTGCAGAACTCAGCAATAAAGGTATAGATAAAACCCCCTAAATTACAGGCATAGATCACAGGTTGTACACCCAAAGCCAGCCCTGGCGTCCACACTGCCCACATAGAACCTGACCAGCACCCAGATAACACACATAAGACTTGCCATCTTTGTCCCCAAACAGTCTGTCCCATGCCATCTTTTTCCCCTAAACACCCTGCTTGTGCCATCTTTGCCTTTCCACAAATTAATGATACATCTACACATAAACACTTTTAGTCACTCACTAATTCAAACTTTCATTTACATAACCCTTTATTTTCTCCCTGATTCAGACAATTCATCCACACTAATTAATACTATCCTTCATTCAGACAATTCATCCACACATAAATTCTCTCCCTCATTCACACAATTTATCCACATGCTAATTCATACTCTCCCTCATTCAGACAATTCATCCACACATTAATACATACTCCCTCATTCAGACAAATCATCCACACATTAATTCATTAATTCTCTCCCTCATTCACACAATTTATCCACACACTAATTCATTTATTCTCTCACTCAATCTCACTCTTTTATTTTATTTATTTCAATATTCTTACTATCTTTTGCACTATCTTTTTCTCACTATCTACCCCCTCCCTTCTCATAATCTACCCCTCCTTCTCATTATCTACCCTCCCCCCCTTTGTAGTCCACTTACCTTCCAGAAGTCCTGCTGTGAGAGCACGAGGCCTCTGTCTCCTTGCTCTGCTGCGGTGCGCGCTGCTTGACTGCTGAGCGCCGGAATACGACGTCATATTGCGACACTCAACAAGACATGCCGGGACCGCAACCCAGATAGATACCTCGTGAAGGAGACAAAGGGGCGCCAATCGGTTGCTGAAAACGGCACTTTAATTCTGGGACAATACATTGTCCCGGGCTGAGGCTGCCCGGGACTTAAAAGTCCCAATCCGGGACTGTCCCGGGCAATCCGGGACGTGTAGTCACCCTACCACACACTCATTCACAAACATTCACTCTCACTGAACGTTTTCCTACCTTTCCTCTGTCACTGTCACTTTTCCCTGCTACAGATGTAGATAAAGATTTTTATTTTTAATTTTATCACGTTGATGGTTGCTTTCATTTCCGGTTCCTCCTGGATGTGTACCCGCTCGTTTGTTCTTTAAATTAAATTTACTCCATCAAATCATATATTTTTTTAAAATAGACACCCCACGGTATTTCAGATGTCGGTATTTTAACCCTTTCCGTGCACTAATTTTATCACCAGCCAAAATTATTTGTGGTATTCTTTGTATGTTTTTTTTTTACACACATTGTATTTCAGGTATGAATTTACCACTCCTGGTATATGTTACTGTCAAACAACACCCAGATACACCAACACCCCAGCAACATCTCTTGAGTACAGTGATACCACCCATGTGTTGGTTTGTCTGGTTGTTTGGGGATAAAAAGACACATTTGGGAAGTGCGCTTTTTTCCCATTGTGATCAGTCTGTGCCTATGCCCTAAATTTGAACCAGGCCACTCTAATTTACCCCATCAAATCATTCTTTTTTTTCTTTTAAGTAGACACCCCTTGGGTTTTTGAAATGCTAGTATTTTAACTCTTTCCATAATAATAAACGTTATTTTTTTATTAGTATTTTATTATTTCTGGACTTTTTTTACATTTTGTTGGTACCGGATGGCTTCCCCTGACGGTGACATCACTGCATAATTATTTTTAAATGTTACCATTTTATTTATTAGATTTTTTTTATCTCGCTAATGAGGTGAAAACCCCATTTCCACATATCCACAACCGGGGACACGTCCACCACATGTGGATATAAGTGCCTTGATCCCCACACCACATTTTATTTTTTTAGCTATTTTTACTTATTACATTTAAAAAAAAAAATTTCACTAATCACATATACAAATTCCAAACATACAAAAAGGGATATACAAATTCCAAACATACAAAAAGGGATATACAAATTCCAAACATACAAAAAGGGATATACAAATTCCAAACATACAAAAAGGAAGGTTTAAACGTTGAATTGGACATATTAGCATTCATTTAAATATATATATATATATTTTTTCCCTTTATTATAAACTCATTTACATATATATTCTTCACATATTATATATTTTTTAATACTCATTTTTACATACTGTATTACATATATTTTTAACCAATTTATTTATATTTTTATATTGACTCAATTATATTTATACATTTAATATTTTTTATATATTTATATATATATATTTTATATACATTTTATTATACATATTTTATTATTTAATTTTATATATTTATATAAATTTTTTAATTTCATATATTTATATATATCTATTACATATTTAATTACACATATACACATATATTTTATTATTCATTCACATACATATACTTACTATTCTATACAATTAATATGGATTATATTATTATTATTATATATATTATTGTCCTAATCACCGTTTAATGAATTCCTTTTTGATATTCCCCTTTGTCTGTTTCTATTTTTAATCTTCATTTTATTTCATTCTTTATTGGTTTACATTTATACTTCTACTTACCTTTTTCTTGGTTCTAATACATTGGTCATTAAACACACATACATTGTTTCGTTTTAAATATGTTTATTTACTGTCTTTGTCTTTACCCGGGGTGTCCGTTTAAACACCTATGCCCGAGACGTCCGGAATCCTTTACAGAAAAAGTTGAAAGATAGAGGAAGCACTCCTTAGTTTTTTTGAATCATCTTTATTAAATAAGCTGTGGAGGAACAAAGATTCAAGTCGAGCCGTGAGGGAGCGCCGAAATACGTATAACGACGCGATTACGGCAATGTGCGACCACGCCGGGATGATGGAAGTAGCGTGATCGCGTCAATGCGTGATAACGCGATGACGTAATCGCTCGATGACGTGATTGGGCTGGAACACCACCGGGAACCTTCAAAAATGGGACAAACGGACGAGGATTTATAGACTGCAGCTTTATTTTACTTTGTTTTATTTGTATAATATCTGTATTCTGCTCCTGAAGAAGCCAACGAGTTTGGTGAAACGCGTTGAGAGATCTTTTCCATACGGATACTTCTTATTTTGCTGGATGCTTGTTTCTACATTGCGCTTTTAGCATAACATTCCTGTTGTCCCAACTTACTTGTGAGTTTATCCAGTTTTTTCTTATTAAATATATTTCCTACAATACTGCACCATTGGCGGTTTTTTTTATCTACATTACAGGATTTATAAAGAACAGTCGCTATCTGATGAGCCTCTATTACCAGTTACTCTTGTGAGTGCAATATATATTCACTACACAGATATATTTTTGAACTTGCTACAGTATTGTATTGTTATTTTTCTCCACATGTCCATGCGCCCCTTTTTAGATATACTAATCACATTATGATTAAAAAACCCGGGCTCCATTGACTTGCATGGTTGAATGCAGTGCCTGTATTCAACCTGCAAGGAGAACCAGAGTTCTCAGGAGAGTCTGGAGAGGCCCTCTTGGAAACTTGTTTATTTTTTTAAAGGATGGTGCCATCTTGAGAGTGGCAAAATTCCTTGCAGTGGCAGTTCTGGGTGGGTGTTCGGTGTCCCTGAATGCCTCGCTATCATTCTACTTACCTACTTATGTAAGAGCTATATTGTCTTTATATATAAGTCCATTTAACATATTGCTGACCAGCCCATGAAAATTGCTACTTTCCAGTATTTGGTATTTATAACAGTAATTGATGCATTTCCGTGAGTTTATACATCGTGTGTGCTTCAGGACAGCATGGGAAATAATTTTAATAATGTGATGATATCAATAAATTGTAGTTATAATAACATTATAGTTTGACTTCCATGAGATCCATGAGTACGAATGTATAGTCACTCAAAGGGTACGTGTGGGCTTATAGAATTCTGTGACAAAAATACACAGTATTCAACAGTATTCATTACACCATCGACCGGTAAACAACGTGCAAGACCGGAACTTCCAGTAATATTCCGAATGAAACGTCACACAAATCATGTCATATGACTAAGAAAAGCCACGCAGCCGGATAGCTCGCGTTTATTGGGCTTACGCTAGTACGCATGCGTCAGCAGGTGACACGCAAGTCTACACTCACCGAGCATGCGCAGTTACGCAGTTCGCGTTTGTTGACCCCCTCAGCACATGCGCAGTTTGGCTGTTTGAAGCTGTCTCACGCCTGCTGTCACAGTAGGTTGCCCTTTTCACTACGTATTTCCGGTGTGCGGTGTCTGCTCGCTCACTTACTGTGTAGAGTGACCAAGGCCCCGGGCCGGGTGAAGAGGAGGAGCCGCCACCGGGAACCGAACGAGGAGAAGTGGAGAGACGGGAGAAGGTAAAGATAAGGATTGACATTTTTAGGCACATGAATAATTGAAAGTGGCAGCAACCCGCACGGTGAAATTCTAGTCGCCGAATAGAGCCTGGTGACCGTAGTTTGATCCCGCCAGTGAGTCTGGGAGTGGGGTTCCGCTGGGAGAGTCATTATTTGGGGTTGGAGCAGAACTGGGCACCTGATCACCCCCTTGATGTTGGGGTACTTGGAGGGGAGCAGTGTGATCGATGCAGTTAGGGAGGAGGGATCCAGTAGAGTGAGAGGGAGAGGCCTCCGAGAAGTGACACGCAAGCGGATTCAGTGCATGTACGAGTCAGGATCAGGGCTGCCTCTTTATGTAACATCCCTAGTCCGCAGCACCCGTTGTACACTCATCTAATTGTGATTTTTCTCGTGGTGGCTTTTCACATTACACAGATCAGTGATCGCAAAACGTCGAACGGCGAGGTTAGCATGACCGTGTTAAATGCCCCCGTGGATGAACTACTTTGCGAAAGTAATGACACACATGCTGTGTTTACACAAGTTGTGTGAGTCAGGGAGAGTTCCAACAATGTTTTCCCCCAGATGTGAATCACTAAATGATGGCAATTGTTGTCACCACAATGTGTTTTGCACAGGTAGCTGTCCAGCTTCTCTGGAACTACAACTCTCATGCTCGCCGGCTATGTATTAGATTGTAGTCCTACAAGTCCCAGAGAAGTATATGTCAACGTCCCATCCTTTTAGCTGCAAATTACTGATCTGTAGAACGCTGAGTTCATATAAGGTGACAGCATCCAGTCGCATTTGTTGTTTAGCCAAAAAGTTAAGAGTTGCAAGGTTATGTTCCTGGAAGCCCTTTTTCACCGGTACAGCTTTTTGGTGATCTTTTCAAGTATCCGAAAACTTAACCACACCTGAAATAGCAACAGAACAGAAATTAAACCCAAATACCTTAACAAACCAAAGAGAATACATAGTATAAAATGAATTAATTCCAAACTAAACCCCTCTACTGTGGGAAGAGAAAAAAGCGACATAGTATCATTCCACCTAACGGAGGCAGTAAGATCCTTGAGTTTGGCTGTCTATAATGGATTGCTATTCTAGTTTTAGTTTTGAATTTATAAAGGTTGTGTTTTAGACGATATATTCTCTGATTTTGTAAGTAAAACCTTTTAAATCTAGATGCCTTTGTCAAAATGCCTTACCCTAATGCAGGCGTGTCCAACCTGCGGCCCTCCCATACTCCTCAGCCGTCCCCTTAGCTGAAAAAGCATTATGGGAGATGTAGTCCTGCAGCAACTGGAGGGCCGCAGTTTGGGCACCCCTGTTATAGGGCATGACCTCGGTCTAGTCATTGTTTGCGTATAAAAACATATCACATTGATTAAAACCTACCT
This sequence comes from Spea bombifrons, assembly GCF_027358695.1. Lineage (NCBI taxonomy): Eukaryota > Metazoa > Chordata > Amphibia > Anura > Pelobatidae > Spea > Spea bombifrons. Next base: position 12,399,788 of record NC_071097.1, read on the forward strand.
GGATCTTAAAGTTAGCATCTAAACACCCGGGAGTAAGGTGGTGCCTGATTATCATGCTAACCAAAATCTCATACTGAACACTGAGAGGCGCAATTCAAAAGAGTATATTTCCTCTGGTGGATTGTCCCTCTAAGTGTTAAAGTACTGTTTCCTACTCTTTTGTGTAATACTGGATCACAGAATCCATTGTGCTTTGTTCAACTAGTAACTGCATTCTTGCATTTTTTTCCCAAGATCTCAGTTTCTATGTGCTACTTAAGTCTTATGTTGTTTTCCCATTAAAGGACTAACATTGTTGTGAAATGAAACAATTTACTCTGCATTCTTTGTCATTAGACACTTACAGAGATCAGATATATATATATATATATATATAAGATTCTCGATCTGATCCATTCAAATTCCATAGAAGAAAATCTAATTATATTAAGTTTTTTGCTCTTACATGATAAGTCTAGATTGCAGCATCGTTAGTGCTTTGTGGCAAATATGCCATAAGACACACCAATCGTCCGTGATTTTTCTGAATCCCTATTTTAGTAGAATGTGGTGGTTACTTAATCATGCGCTGTTGTGTGCTTTGTGGACCAGGTTGAGAACCACTGTTGTGTGGGGTAAAAATATGTTCGATGAAATGCATCAGGTCTAAAGTCCTTACACATTGGATAAACAGAAGAAGAGAATGAATGGAGGAAGCCTTCTGTTGGGTGAAACAACCAACCATACACAGATTACTTTACTAAGATGGCATCGTTGTTGAGCATCATTCGAATTAAAGTTCAACGACGGCTTGTTATTTGCCTGAAGGCTACCTTGACCTATGTACTTTTCACTTGTTTGAGCTAAACTTGCTAACCTGCCATCTCATAGTTCACAAGTTTGGAAAGATAATGCAAGTTATCAGTTTGTCACATGAAATATTTCTAGAACCTGCTCTTATTGTGCACGGCGCTAGTGGGAAGATTTTAAAAGGAGAAGATTGGAGCATTGCTCACAAAACACTCTGAATTTGTGTAACACCAGGTTGTGGTTAGCTAAAAAAATCTAATCTGTTGGCATTAGCTTTGTTGTATCAAGTATTTAAAATAGAAAAGATAAAAGGACACAGGGGCACCGGTGTCCTGGGGGGGCGCTGAAAAATGATTGCATATGAAAGTACGTTGTACGTGCATCTATATGCATTTACTTAACCTGCTAATAAAGAGATTATTTTAGGGCGAGGCTGAAGCAGAATGCCCATCCATGGTCTGGCATTATGTGGCACCGATTGGCTGCCTTAAGCAACCAATCATTGGCAGGAAAATGCTCCAGTGAAATCAGTGGGAGCCCTTTCCTCATAGTTGGATTGGGTAGTTTTTGCAAGGGAGCCACAACATTTTAAAGGGACCGTTCCGCTAGCATATGCGTTACGGTTACTTTGATGGTTGGAGTTTCACTTTAATGTACATACGATGGCTGAAATATTATTTTAATCCTTAGCACTGCCAGATACACTGTTTTTACATTGGCATTTATAAAACATGAGAGCCATCGTGAATATTGAATTATCTCCAAAACAACTTTGTTTAGCATTAACTCTATCCAAGCTCAGTAGAAAAGACTTGTTTACAAAGATATACCGCAATAAAAACTATTCTACTTACCATTTAATTAGTTTGCTTTTATTTGTGATGCTGTCCCTTTAAGAAAACCCCTGAGGATAGCAGATACTTGGAAGTATTGCTCAAAAGCTTGTGTGACCAAGATAGAAAGAGCAAGTGACCGAGCCTTGTAAGAATTCTTTGTGTGTGTATTCCAGAACGCATAAACAACTTTTCATAGTGCTAGTGTAACAGGATACTAAATCCTGTTGATCGTTTACTCATCAGATGTTTTTAACTGCCTTGAAGATAATTGTAGCCTTCATGTATAAGGACATGAAATGTATGCAGGCTGTTTACTATATCAATGTAGTTTGGGGATATCGCTGTAGCCGTGGTAGATTTCTCAGTCTTCTTAGGGATTTTTTTTTACCCTCTCTTTAGGTCTATAACTGTAGGGGATTTATCTATTTTTATGTTGACAGGAGTCAATTTGCACATAAGATTTCTTCCAGGCTCCATTTAAAAAAAAAAAAAATAACCATCAAAGCCTCTAAAACCTCTGTACCTCATCACGGTGATGTCATTTTCTTCCTAGGAGTTTTTGCTGGGCATGTGCGTATACAGACCTTGGCGTATACAATTATCAGAAAGTGTGGTTCTAATTAAAATCCATTAATCTACATCTAAATGCCTAATCACATAAACATCTGTCAGGTCACGATGGGTTAAATCTAGGGAAAGGTCAGTTCTTGAAACCAGATCTCAAGTGAAACTATTCATAGTTTCAAGAACTATTTCTTTTGTTTTGTTTTGTTGCGTCATTTCTCTACCCCTGGGTGTATTTGGACTTTGTCAATGCAAAATTGTCAGTGGCCCATTAATAGGCCCTTCCCCAATAATGCTTTTGTCCGCATGTATGTGAATGGTATTTACCATCCACATAATGTTTAGAGCCTGAATTATGAGATGCCTTATTGATTGTTAATTAAGTTATAGTTCTCATATTTTTATATACGTACCGGGTTTCCGTGCATTAACCTGTTTGGCTCTGAGGTAAGTATCATCTTCTTACCAGATAACTAAACAAAAGTAAGATGTAACTTTGTATACCATAAAATGTAATATAGAACACTCCCGTTTCCTCCCGTAAATACAGTTTGGGGTACTTAACTGTTCCTAATTTGGCAGCAGTTTATTGCCTTTATTACCTGTTGCAACATTTTGTTTGCCCTGATATAACTTCTCCCGTTGACTAGTTTGCCCGCATAGTTATATGTTCTGTGTTAAGCGGAGAGTTGGCGAGGGTGGTAAAATGCCGTATACACATACACATACAAGCCTTTGTGCCCTTGTGTTACTTTCTATACAGTTAGTGTATAGATAACATATTTCATGCTAACTTTTTTTTATTATTTTCTTGCAAACTTTGTTCATGTTGCTAATGGCTTTCTTATCTCTTTGTAGGACAGATACCGAAATGTCTTTCATTTTTGAGTGGATTTATAACGGCTTCAGCAGTGTGCTGCAGTTTTTAGGTAATTTTTTTGTTTTGTTTAATATAACATTGGCTCGCTAAGCAGATGACAGTCGACCTGTACGTGCTAATATGAGATCATTCTGTTTTGCAGGGTTATACAAAAAGTCTGGAAAGCTAGTGTTTTTAGGCTTGGACAATGCAGGAAAAACCACACTTCTACACATGCTTAAGGATGACCGGCTTGGACAGCACGTTCCCACACTACACCCCAGTAAGTGATTTGTTTGCATTTAAAAGTGAAATGATGACATACATATAGAGCCATTAAAAAGAAATGCATTGTTTTGTCTAAGGTGTTAGTCCCTCCCTTACCATTTACTGGTCTTAACCTTTGGCTATGTAACCAGCTATCACATCGGTAGGGCAGAGGGGTCACTGCTGGGTTGAAATGAGATCCTGACAGTGCTATCCAACTGAAGTTAAGAAGCAGAGGTAAACATTTTGCTGAATAAGTGCCCCTTTTAAGGAAAGCTCTATCTATGAAGGCTCTCAACCCAGACTGCGTCACCAGTTGCCCCATTCGTGATTGAAAATGTACAGCCATTAATAATGGTACTAGGGTAATGTCCAATAGAAGACACAATCCCACGTGAGCAGTTTCCCACAAACACTAAATTGCATTTGTTATATGGTGCTCAAGCAGCGCATTATAAGAGCACCTGTAGTGCACCAGAGATGCGTGCGCACCAGACATCTTACAACAGGCCACAAGTTGGAAAAGCAATTCCAAGACTCTGTTAGGACTCCATACATGTCTACGTGCTTGTAGCATCGGTTTAAAGGCTATAGACCTTACAAGCAACCTGTTGGTTAACAAAAAAAAGTCTTTCACATTGTTTTGATCATCTTAGTAGTGTAAGCTTGCAAGCAGAGCCCTCTTTAATTAATTTGTCTTCGAAGCACTGTGTAAATTGTTGGCGCTATATAAATAAAAATATAACTTTTTTTTTCCCCATGTCTAGCTGCAGAAGAGTTGACGATTGCTGGAATGACATTCACAACCTTTGACCTTGGGGGACACGAGCAAGGTGAATTCTTTATTTTATTTTTTTGCTTCATATTTATACAGTGTGCTTGTCAATCTAGTGTTATCCACATTACAAGAATACCCTGATCTCCTTAAACCAACCTACTGTACCATCCTTAGTACCCACTCTGTGTCATATAATAATAAAAAATAGGAAGTGTCATTCATGCCACTGTAATAGCAAAAATGCATCTTTTATGTTATTATTTGAGCATAACTGACAAAACAAGTTCAAATTTTCTTTTAAGTAAAGTTTTACTTTACACTATTTGTGTGCTTTTCTGTACTTGGGTAATCTTCACCTAGAAATGTCCATCTCTATATGTTTTTGTAGCCAGGCTCAAATGGCATTGTGGCAACAGCTTGATTTTCTGGCATGCAGATTTTTGATACATAAACATACATCTTGTTTTCACACTGATAATTTCCCTATTTTGTGTGCAGCTCGTCGTGTGTGGAAGAATTACCTACCAGCTATCAATGGGATTGTTTTCCTTGTGGATTGTGTAGACCATTTACGTTTTATGGAGTCAAAAATTGAACTGAATGTAAGAATCCTTTTTCTGTGAATGTTAGGGAAACAAATAAAAAATGTGCCTTATAAAAACATGAGTTCTGCTTGCAAATATCTAGCAATGATAGATATGTCCCCAATACTACTTTAACAGTTATATATGAATTGAGTTCATATTGACATTATGTATTATAACATAATTATAACACTGCTGATGTTTAAGTTTGAACACTATTTTTTGCTTCTCCTAGAAAAACTTGCAAGAGGTATAAAGTGTGTGTGTGTTAAAATGTTATGAATTGATAATTGCTGCATTTTCTTGACTTTTTTTCTTCTTTTTTTTTTCTTCCTGTAGGCGCTTATGACAGATGAAACGATATCTAACGTGCCAATTCTTATTTTGGGGAATAAAATTGACCGACCCGAAGCAATCAGTGAGGAGAGACTAAGGGAAGTCTTTGGGCTGTATGGACAGACGACAGGAAAAGTAAGCTCCACATCTTAAGTTTTTTTTTGGTTTTTTTTATTTTTGTTTTGGTACGTCAAAAAAAAAAAGTGCCTACCATTTTTTTGGGGGGGGCAAGTGTGGGATAGTTGGCAAGTGGATTAAAGAGATGGCCTTGCCGCTGTGAATGGTCTGGACATACAGGTTCTTCCTAAGGGGCTTCTAGCAACCTTTTGTGTGGATGTACCTGTACGTCCATAGCAGAGAGTTTGCACAGATGTGAATTCTAAGTGCTTCTTGTTTCCATCACTCTCCCTAGGGTAACGTGCCACTGAAAGATCTGAATGCTCGTCCAATGGAAGTGTTTATGTGCAGCGTGCTCAAGAGGCAGGGTTATGGCGAAGGATTCCGTTGGCTCTCTCAGTACATTGACTGAAACACTATTTTTTTTTTTGTTTTCCTCACCCATCCCTCGTTTTGAACGGCAAGAAAAAAAAAAAAACTTCTCCGAACTTGATCCTGATTGACTCTATCAGTGTGAGGCAAACTCGCATAGGCAGTGATTAACTCAACACAACAACCAGGAGTCTTGTGAGGCACCTCCTTCTGACCCAGAGTTAAATGGATTCAAAAGAAATCAGTTCTATTTTAAAATGTGGCAATGTTATCTGTCCCTCCCTGCCCACCCCCTTTTTTATCATTTTGTTTTGTGTAGTGTTTGTATTAGGCTTTATTTTTCTTTACACTATTTAATGGTATTTACATATATCACAAAATATTGATCTGATTATCTTGGCATTAGTTATCTGCAATAAACATAGTTTTGGGCCGGCCTGTTCTACATTAATGAATCTACCCCTGGTGTCTGATCGGGGTGGGAGACCACTATGTGCTTGCCTTTTATTTTTACATAGTTGGGTGGAAATATCTGAAGATGACAGGTCACTGCTGTTTGTTTCAAACATGCTGTTCTAAGCTGCTCTTTTTAATACTTTTTTTTATTTTCTCCCTCACATGAATATTTGAGTGCATACTGTAGAGTCATTCTTACTTTTTTCTTTTTCCTAAAGAGATCTGATTGTTAAGAAAATTGTTAAGGATCAACCCACATGTGGTACAAGGTTATACTAACAATAGTGAGACAATACATTTGAAGATATGGATTTCATCTTATTTTGTGTTGCCCCTACTCACTGTTTTAGTTGCTTTTTAAAACAACTGGATTGCCCAGCCCCAGTCTGCAGCCGATAGAGTTTTCAATAAAGTAAAAACAATCAGACATATTATATTGTGATGTTTTTTGGTGCTTATTTCGTAGTGGAAAGGATGGTCAATAACCTAAATGTGTGTACAAAGCACTTTTTAATTATTTCATTCTTAGGTAAAGGGTTCCAGTGAGCCTTAAGAAATGTGGGAGCTTGAAGGGGAATTGTTGCCGTCAAAGCTTATAGCCTAATTAAATTCGTTTATCAAAACTATGTATAGCTCGTTCTTTTTTTTGTATTTAATCGTTCAATTGGTTTAGACAGATATGGTACAAAAAAAATAAGGGACCCTTACCTAGGGGAGATTGACAGGAGGGTCTCACAACCAGCAACCTAACCAGTAGATGAGATACATTAAGATGACTGCTCCAATTATACAGAAATAAGGCGGCTATATGTTGCTTATTTTATAGTTTTGCTTACTGAACTATAAAACATAGGCATTGGGAATGTTTTTCAACATGGATAAACCTTTTAATCGGTGCCCAGATAATATAAGTATAACACTTTAACCAAGCAGATTTTTTATTTCGTTTATTCCACAATAGTTTTAAGTTTAAAAAAAAAAAAAAGTTATGGGGTAGCCAACAGGACATCTGCTTTAAGCTGCCAATCAGTGTCGAGAATCGTAGGAGAGCAGAGGAGGGAAGTTGCAATTTTTCCCCGAAGTACGTGCTTTATTTACCTTAAATATACATTATTTTTCTGCTGACGGCATCTAAAACGTTATACTTTCCCTTGTAATGTGTGATAAAGTTAATTACAGGATTCCACCATGCCATGCAATTTTTTTTTCATACCTGACTGAACCTTTCATGGAAAATGTAGTGGTACCAGATGGTGATGGTTAACCCCCGTACTTTCTGAAGTGAACAATTTAATCTGATAGAAAATCACTGAATGCCGCACTGACAAACAGCTCACTTATGATGCTAGATTTATTTAATGTCCCCCAAATACAGTATAACAGAAAATAAATTATTTGTAATATAAACATGTAGATGATTCTAAACATTGGGATTAGGGATCATCTGGATTGTGACAGTTCTTTTCGTACAGGAGTGGCAAACAATGTATTTAAAGACTATCCAGGTCCACGGAGATCCAGCAGTTCAGTGCTTTCCAAGTCTTCGATGCTGCCCAAGCAGTTTAATCAATAATTTGGTCTTTCTGATAGATCTGAGCATTTGTGATGTGATCCTCAAAATAATGACAGGACTGGCAGTAAAAATCAGGCCTGGTGATCTATCACAAGTGTCTGGCCTCCTGCTGGATACACCTCAACACGCTTCACTTTTATATAAGCCCAAGAGCCAATATTCCAAGCAAACAAACTAGGGAGATATTATCTGGCAATGGTTCCCTAATAAATTTGCCCAGTGTGACTCACGGCCCGTTGAGGTTTGTCTGTAACTGCTTTTTGGAGACATGGATGCCAGACAATCACTGAGCTAAGCCAGCTTGTTTGCTGAGAGCTTAACGGTTTTTAAATGTGCTATTAATTTTCGGTCAGCTTTGTTTCTTGTAGTTTATGGTAATAATCGTTTCCTTACATCGTATTACCTGCTGAGTCTGTTCAGTGAGGCAGAATTCGGCCACATTCACCTTCTGTGGAAATTTCACCAAAATCAACGTAAAAATGTATTTAGTCTTCGCGTGCTTATTTTTTTTCTAAATGTCAGATGGGATTTTTGGAGTGGCAGCTTCCATCTAATTTCCATTGCCTAGCCATCATTGAAGTCAACTAGGTCTCATCTTGTAAAATTTTAAAAACCGCTCAGAAAATTGCTGATTCGTTGTAATTTCTGGCTTTGATGCAGGTGAGTCTACCACACCATCAATTTAAATTTTCTAATAATGTTCCTCAAAGGGAAGCCCCCATTCTCTGGGTCCAAGGAGTCTTCACCCCATGAATTTATTCTTTCAGCTAAACAAGTGAGGCCTACGTTTACGTTACTCTTTGTACCCCCAATACTTTCTTTACTAGCAGATAACTTTATCATAAAATGCATCCGCAACTAGGAGAACCAGCAGTCATGCAGTATTGACTCCTGCCATGGGAAGCTTCATTCCAGGGACATAAGGATTCCCTTTATGAATGGAAGGCTGTGTAATGATGACAGGGAACTGTTGTCGGGCGTGAGCACCAACCTAACAAGTCAGCAATTTTAAAGCCTCATTTATTAAGGTGTATGTGTCAAATGTATGTATGTATATTGTGTATGTGTTGTAAGAGAGAATTTGTCAATAAGAAATAGCTTCTGTGTAAGAAGTTACCATTCAAGTACACAATGCTATTTGGTTTTTCAATTTTATTTACATTCCATTTTAGATTAATGAGAAGAATGAAATATGACAGAGGGTCAAATATATACAGTAGTATCGATGAAACTGGTATAAAGTATGTCGCGCTCAAGACTATTCCATGTTTGTGTTTGTATGTGAGAATATACATAACCCCCTCCAATGTTTCAGGTGCCCAAAGCGAGGCACTTTTGTTGGGGGCATGACCAGTAACCCAATTTCCATTTGCAGCCATGTTGTGACCTGTTAAATCAGAGCTCTGGGATATGGCATCATACCATGGCGCTCTGCATCAATTGGTCATTAAAGAGTTGTGATTGACGCAATGTATGTGCAGCACAAAAGTGCAAGTACCACAATGTAGCTGTTTAAAAGCATGCACTATGTATTCATAAGAACAACATTGGTGCTTCACACAGGAATGAATCACGCTGAGAAACAAAATATCAGATTGGAGCTCATATGCGCTTTGCTTACATTCCTTCACTGAATCCAGTCCCTGGATCCTTAATATGAAATATGATAGCCTGGCTTGACGTAGTCATCCTACATAATACCAAACAGAAAGCTTAATATTTAGTCCAAAGGTTCTTTTGTAGTTTAATGAGATCTGAATTTTTAATTACAGCTACTGAAACTTAGGAGCACATGAAACATGATTAATGTTGGCCTTCTATCGCCTGATAATAAAAATCACATAATATATTAATGCTGCTGTAGCTTTGAACTGCAATAAATGTGTGTGTGTGTGTGTATGTTTAATATATATAATATACTATTTCCCTTCTCTGAGATGATACATGTTAGTTTGATATTTCAGAAGAAGAGAAATAGACAAACTGAGCATAACACTATTAAAAGTAGTGGGCTAAGAGACTGGAATTAAATTGAATTAATGTGACATCTAAAGAAAACAAAGTATTAGCAGCCATAATAAATAAAATAAAAAGTACTTGTTTTTTTGTCAAAACCACCTATGTTTACTGAACTCTTCTAAAGTCATTGAGAATGGCATTCTCCTTGGTGATTACAGCAGCTCAGTTTTCTTTTTCTCTATGTATTTTCCTCCCTTTCTTCTTTTCTCTTCCTCCCTTTCTTCTTTTGTATTATTTCGCTTAAGTAGGCTCATACAGTGTTTCTCAGAGGAGGAGAAACCTCAGGGCAAGAAGCCATGATACAAAACTAAAGTGTTAGAGGCTTTAATATAAGGAAGCTTTACATCACAGAGACAGTGGTAGATCCTACAACATTTGGTCAAGATTTGGTCATCCTACAACATCATTTTGCTAAAATTTACCCCTTGTGTAATTCTCTTTAGACAAAATGTCCAAGCTGAAAATAATAAAGTTTTTTTTCCCCTAAGACAGCACTTTATTTCTCTAATGTTTACAGCTGCTCAAACTAGGAATGTCGTCCTGGTAGTGGTAATTAAAGTAATTATTTTCCAAGCACCTGCGTCTTAATTATAATCTAAAATTCTTGTAACCTATTTTTACATTGTCATTTATCTTATTATGTATCAATGTAATGTTTTCTTCTCTACTATGAGCCTGTTTATATTACTTTCAGAAGGCAGTTATGCAAAGTCAGTTGTAATGAAATGGCATGGTTCAGGAATCAGTAAGCAATTTTATTTTCAGTAGTGTGTGTATGTATGTATATATACACCGATCAGCCATAACATTATGACCACCTGCCTAATACGGTGTAGGTTCTCCTTTTGCCTCCAAAACAGTCTTGGCTCGTTGAGGCATGGACTCCACTAGACCTCTGAAGGGGGCTGGGCGGTGGGATAAATATACAATATACAATTTTCTAGGCCCATAAATCAGTGATAACAACCACTTTTTAAACAATATATATAATATAAAAATTCCTCTTTCTGGATGCAAGTGTCATGTGGGGTGCTAAGATCCACCAAATTCATGTATTAGGCCAACAAGTTAAGATATAGTCCAGGATCAGACACTGTGAAACTATTCATAGTAATAAAAAGGCTATATTTTCTTCTGTTTAAGCAAGTATCATCAAGTGCTGTGGTATCTGGAACCAAGACGTTAGCAGCAGATCCTTTCAGTCCTGAAGGTTGTGCCTCCATGGAAGCATCCTGGTGCCATGTGTTCTCCAGGTAAGCGACTCATATGTACCCGGCAATCCACGTGATGTAAAAGAAAAAATGTGATTCATCAGACCAGGCCACCTTCTTTCAATGCTCCTATGCCCATTGTAGCCGCTTTCAGCAGTGGACAGGGGTCAGAATGGGCACCCTAACTCGTCTGTGACTACCCAGCCAGATACAGAACAAACTGCGATTCACTGCGTGTTCCGACACCTTTCTATCAGCACCAGAATTAACTTTTTCAGGAATTTGAGCTACAGCAGCTTGTCTGTTCTATTTGACCACACAGGCCAACATTCGCACCCCACTTGCATCAATGAGCCTTGGCTGCCATGACCTTGTCGCCGTTCACTGCTTTTCCTTCCTTGGACCACCTCTCAGGTACTGCAAGGAACACTCCACAAGAGCTACAGTTTTGGAGATGTATATTTCTATATACCTACACTACTTTTACAAGTATAGTAAACGTGCTGTTACAATTAATGTAGTACATACACTATATGGACAAATTTATTGAGACACCTGACCATTGCACCAACAGGGACTTTTATGACATTGAATTCTAAATAAATAGACAATAATATGTAGGTCGTCCTCCCTTGCAGCTATCACAGCGTCCACTCATCTGGGAGGGATTTTGCGTGGACAGCATTTGTGAGTGCAGGCATGGATGTTGCCTAGCTCGCAATCTCCGTTCCAGTTCATACCAAAGTCTTCGATTGGGTTGAGGTCAGGGCATGGGCGTAGGAACCGGGGGGGGCGGGGGGACAGATCTCCCCCAGTAACTCATGCGGGGGGGACTGATAATGAAGAAATCCCCCCCCAATAGAAACGCCACAAATGCGGCCCGCGAGACCTCGAGGTGCGGCCCGCAGCCAGGGCAACCGATCTTACGTGGTCCGCACCTCAAACCCTGCTACAACAAGAGCCCTGCTACTTACCTGTGGGAGGGTCTTCTGTACTGAGCAGAGGAAGCGGAACCCAGCAGAGTTCACGTGACATCACATCACATCCTGCTTCCTCTGTGCAGTACCAGAGAATGCAGAGGCCGCGCCCCCTGCTGAAGTCTGTGAGCGGCATTGAGGAGCTGCAGTGCAGGTAAGGGGGTGGGGAGGGTCTTTGAATCAGTAGCTCCCCACACCTTCGCTCCCCACGCCATACGAACATGACGGTGGCAAAACTTATACGCAGGGCCGGCCACACAGTGGAGCCGAGTGGGGCAACCGCTCCAGGCGGCACTTTTAAGGGGGCGGCAAGCCCTTTTTTTTTTTTAAAGCGAAAGAGAGAGAAAGGGGTGCCGAGTGGTTTTCGCATACCAAGCTGTCAGTACCCGCTCGGCGCCCCTCTCTCCTCTGCGGCGAGTCTCCCTGTTCGGTCTCGGTGCCGGCTTGTAATGCTGAGTGACGGAAGATTACCTCATTTCCGGCGCTCAGCATTACAAGCCGGCACCGAGACCGAACAGGGAGACTCGCCGCAGGACTGCTGAAAGGTAAGTAAAGGGTAAGGGTAGATAATAGGGGGTGGGGGTAAGGGTAGATAATGGGGGGGTAAAGGTAGATAATAGGGAGGGAGAGGAAGGGTAGATGGGGGGGCGGCATTTTAAAATTCGCCCCAGGTGGCATTTTGCCTTGGGACGGCCCTGCGTATACGAAGACAAAGACACACAACACGAAGAATCTTTGCGTTCGTCATTGTCTTCGTTTACTAATTTCCCTGGTCCCTTACCCATCAAGTCTGGGGAGACCATGGTCTACCCGCTCCGAGAGTAAGGTCTTTAACTCTTAGAGCGGGGAGACAGGCCAAGTTCAACGTCGGGAGTTAAAGGGCCGTGCAAGCAACTCTATTGGTCGCCTGTGCAGCCCTTTAACTCCTGACGGGGAACATGGCTGCGTGATTGAGGGAGTGAATCTGTGAGTGAATGAGTATATGAATGAATGTGTGTGTGTGTGTGTGATAGCATGGATGTGTAAGTGCTGGAACCTAGGCATGATGGGACTGTGATTGCTGTTAGCAATCACACTCCTATCATGCCAAGTCAGCAAGTCAGCCAGTACATGCTGAAACCTAGCTAGCTGCCCCCCTTGCCAAGTCATATTGCAATTTTTTTTTGTCCAATGGTGGTGTGTTACCTACTTTTATAAAAAATGTGAGTTTTTATTATTATTTTTAAAGGTGGGGGGTCATTTTCGGTTTTGGCTAAGTGAACCGTGAATGTTTTGGTCCAGAATTTTCATTTTGGTGCATCCCTAGAATAAATAGAACTATTTCATTTTTAATTATCCTGAGTCCTGAATTTGAAGTCACAAACCTTTCTAGGCCCAGAAATCAGTGAGAGGAAAAGTAAAAGTTTTGTGTCATTTACTTTATTTTAATCTGCATATTTTATTAAAGGCCATATTTTCTCACAGTGAAAAATAAGTGCGACCCGCGCACGTATACAATTCTGATGAAGTGGCCCACTGCAGAAAAAACTTGGACACCCCTGGGGTAGACAGTGAGAAGGGGGGGTAGGGAGAGGGTAGCTAGTGAGAAGGGGGGTAGGGAGATGGTAGCTAGTGAGAAGGGGGCGGTAGTGAGAGGGTAGCTAGTGAGAAGGGGGCGATAGGGAGAGGGTAGCTAGTGAGAAGGGGGGTAGGGAGGGGGTAGATAGTGTTAGAAGGGAGGGTAGGGAGGGGGTAGATAGTGTTAGAAGGGAGGGTAGGGAGGGGGTAGATAGTGTGAGAAGGGGGAGAGGGGGTAGATAGTGTGAGAGATGGGGAGAAAGTGGGGATCTGATGGAGGAAAATGCTATCCTCCCCAGATTTTATATTAGGGTTTTTTTCTTATTTGTTATTTATATTCACTGAAACAAACAAAAAAAAATATGTCACAAGTGCTGCAATACACTCACACTATACAGTTTTAAAAGCTTAAGTTTAAAAATATATGGTTTACTTTCAAATATATATACTATTCTGGGGTACATGCTAATTGGTAGTGTGCTACCATCAAAAGGGGGAAGATTTGGGGATATTTTGAATTGGCACATAACCTACACAAACATTGTAAGCAAACATGTTTCAATTCATAAAACTGTACCACAAAAACTATTCATATACACACAGCTCTCAATCAGGCCCCCCTTTGCACACAGTTCAGTAGGTAGTCTGTAGGGAAGTGTACATGTACTGGCTTTCCTGCCCCCTATCCTGTCATTCTCATTATCTACCCTCACCCCCTTTGTAGTTCACTTAGCTTCCAGAAGTCCTGCGGTGGGAGCGCAAGGCCTCTGTCTCCCTGCTCTGCCGCAGTGCTCACTGCTTCGCTGCTGAGCGCCGGCACTGCGACTGAGTTAGAGGCCTCGCGGAGGAGACTGAGGACCGGCGAGCGGTTGCAGAAAACACAAAAAAACAGCATTTAAATTCCAGGACAATGCATTGTCCCAGATTGAGGCTGCCTGGGAACCAGGGCATAAAGTCGCATTGCGGGATTGTCCCGGGACATGTGGTCACCCTACTAGGCACATGATCGACCACAGAATAAAATATATGGGGCTGGTGTCCAAATATATCCAGCTCTGCTTTTTATTCCCACTTCGCCCTCACCCGCCACTTCAGTTGGCCTAGAGGGTTACTTTTTAGGGGCTGTTGTGAGAGGTGTTGCTAGAAGGGGCAGATATATGTATCTTTATGACCTATTGATATCTGTTAATGTAAACAATTAAGGACTATAGAAGGAAAACAATACATTTTATACAAACAATACTGTATATAAAACAATGCTGTTTTCATATTTTTCTTGATTCATTTATAAACATGTTCTGTTTAGTTACACATATGTAACATTTAGGGATGTTCAATATTGTGAAGCACTCATATCCAGGAAACATCCAGAAGCCCCTACAGTACATTAGTTAAGGGAATGAGGGACATTAGGTGAATAAGGGCACACACAAGGCATTGCAATACTATCGCTGAACCTTTTGGCCCTAACATGTGTAAACACGCAACCAGATCAAAGGTTTGACAGACATGCTGTACTAACACGCCCGGCTTCTCCTCCCCCACGTACACATATCTTTTCATTTCCATGCACAGAAGTCAATAACGCAGATCCAGTATCCAATCAGAAAACGACTTCGGCTCACGTGCGATAATATGTCACTGGTTGTATCCAATGACCTGTTCCCACACCAGAAATCGGCGAAGCTGCTGATCTATTTCAACCAATCGCATCGCGTATCTGCCGGTGAACGCTTCCGGGTTGTTCCTTGGAGTGAACTTTGCATTGGTGGTGCATGTGGGGTAAAAGCTAGAATGCTTTAGCGCGTTACGTTATCAAGCTCCTCCTGTACAGCCCCATAGGTGAAATCCAAGTGTTATTCGACTAGGGACAAGTGGACAGCGTTACACAGATATGTATTAAAATGATAAATGCGTACA
This sequence comes from Spea bombifrons, assembly GCF_027358695.1. NCBI lineage: Eukaryota > Metazoa > Chordata > Amphibia > Anura > Pelobatidae > Spea > Spea bombifrons. Next base: position 12,415,003 of record NC_071097.1, read on the forward strand.
TGCCAATCAGAAAACAATATATAGGTTTATATAAATGTATGGTTGATTTCTAGTAATGCAGACAAAATGATTTATGATTGAAAGACAATGCAAGAGATGATTATTACTTATTGAGGCGTTAATCACAAGAGACAATCGCATTTGCTGGAGATATGATTCAGTCAAAGCTATTTCAAGCAGAGTTTAATGGCTGTGTTATAACCACTTTCCAAAATACAGGAGATACTAAAAAGCAAAATGGGAAATGTTTTAGGGAAGTAGATTCCTCCACTAAAGAGAAACAAAACCCACCTCTGTACCACAATGCAACTAAAACAGAATGTGATGGGAGATGGAGCTGCAGTGGAGTCATCCTTAACAGACAACTGGGGATAGTGCTTTGCCATGGCTCTATATTTCTTCCATTCTTGAAACAAAGAACACAATGTGTCTCGTGGACCGATCGGGATGTTCTTTTAGCAGACGAGTTTCAAGAGGATCTTGTAATACAAGTGGAATGTTCTGTTGGACCAAGAGCCACAGCAAAAACAGAAGGGTCATTCAACAATGAGTCTTTAGATGGCAGACCAGGACTTGGACTCATTCCCATGTCAAATAAAACCATACCAAAGATGGGCCAAAAACAGCTTGAGGGTCAGCTTCTCATGCTTGTTGCCTGTCCAGAGTTTCAGAAGGCATTTTCCCATCTTTATAGCAAAACTGAAGGTTGGGTATTTTCGAGTGAAGAAGAGAAAAAAGAATATGGTGAATTGCAGAAGGATCTTGCTTACCTGCAATGGTTTGCAGTCCTAAAGATGCCAGGTCCTCTGGCCAAAATACATGATAATGTCAGATTCACACATGCATCAAAACTTCTGAAAGGCAGTACAGTATATGCTTGTGGATCACCTTTCGGTTCTTTCTATCCTGATATTTTTCTGAACGCTATAAGTAAAGGAGTCCTCAGTAATGTATCAGGAGACCAAAATGTTGTACTTCTTACTGATGCCCGCTGCTTGCCAGGATCAGAGGGAGGTGGAATATATTCTGTTGAACAAGGCATTTTATGCTTAGTAGGCATTATAGTGGCCCCACTTTGCTGGAAATCTAATGAATGGGTAGGACTAACATTAGCTTGTTCTGTTAGCCACATTCTGCATAACATTATTAAGACTTTCGGGAAAACTGGTATGTCCTTCCAAAGTGATTTAAAACCATTGATTCCGATGGAAAATTGTGTAACCGATCTCAAAACAAATCCAGGACCGGCAGCAGGATTGGCAGCTTCAGTTGTTTTGGTAGACTCTGGCCCAGTTTGGGGATCTGGTGTACTGCTGAACGAAAACATAGTATTGACCTGTCGTCATGTTATAAGAGGTGCATCTAAGGTCACTGTGAAGATCAGGTCTTCTACAAATGAGAAGTATGTTGCTTAAGAATCATTGCTTAAGAATTGTAAGCATACAATACATTTTCTATAATGGCACATGTTCAGGACTTTACATAAAACTATCAAAAAGTAACCTTCTCCCATAACCCTACACCAAATATTTTAGTCAAACGTAATGTCTTTATACCTGGTTCTGATTTCTACAAGAGCAGTCGTAGAGATGATAAAAGGAGTATGGGCTTTTAACCCATTCGTGACAGTGGCTGATTTGATTTTATGTACCCTTCATGACCATGGCTGTTTTAACACTTCTGCGGTGCTTGTGTTTAGCTGTAATTTTCTTCTTTCCTGTTATCTGAACCCACACAAGTTATATATTGTATTTTTCAGGACAATAAGGACTTTCTTTAGATGATTATTTTGATTGCATCATATCATTTACTATAAAAAAATGAACAATTGAGAATAAATTACTTTTCTGACTTTTACTTAAAAAAATATTTTACTCCTCTATAAAAGCTAATGAAAAAAACCTGCTTAATATATTCTACTATTTGTCCTGAGTTTAGAAATATCCAATGTTGTTTTGTTTTTTTTTTTTTTTGTTTTTGTTTTTTTGCTTTTTTTTGCATGTTATAGGGCATAAGCACAAGTAGCGTTTTGCTATTTCAGAACTATTTTTTCCAAATCTAGCAATTCTTCCCCATGTGCTATTTTGGGCATCTTTGAAGCCGGCCAATGCAATTTACCCCATCAAACCATATATTTTTGAAGCATTGACACCCCAGGGTATTTCAAGTGCTAGAATCTTAATTGATTCCATGCACTAATTCTACCACCAGACTTTGTCAAACTTTGTGGTAGTCATTTTTTTGCATTTTTTTTCCCCACACACATTTTACTTCAGGTATGAAGTAAAATAGTCACATTCTTACATCGTTACCAATTGAATGTACTTGCTTATTCCATTGGTTACTTAAGGTAATAACATTTCATGTGATGTTTTACATTAGACACTTTTTATTTGTAACCCTCAAAACATCTCATGGCTTAGGACAGTAGACGTGCTTTGCTTCCACCTGCTGGTAATGTTTGCCACAAAAATAACTGTGTGTGTTAATAGAATGACACAAGATCAATAGTTTATCTATACAATATTGATTCAGGTTATTGTCTGTAGCAACTGCAGTGAAAAGTGGTTTGAAAAGCATGGGACTGTTCTTGAATTTAATTCCATGACCACAGCCATGTTTGTAATTTAATTCACTTGTGACCTGAAGCATATTAAGTTAGTATGTGACAGCTGCTTTTGAAAAATGTGATTATTCTAGTTTTACGCATGGAATTACATATGATACAAAATGTTTCTTATTCATTTTGCAGCCATCAGACCATCTTTTATGAAGCCTGATCCTATATAGTGTGTGATTATTGAAAATAATTTTATTATTTGCAGGTATCGGGCAATCAAAGCACAAGTGGTGTTTTCAAGTGAGGAAGCCTCTCCATATGACATTGCCATCGTAGAACTGGAAGAATTTTTCACGGAAAATCCACAACCAGTTCTGGCATCTGGTTGTTGTGTAGGTAGGTACACTCACAGCAAAGGTTTCTGCTAAATATACTCAATCCAGGGCATATTGTGGTTATCCCATTATTCCAGTGAGCTTAATAATGTTTTACAATCAGAAACAATAGCAAACTGGTACAAAAGGAGAAGAGGGCTCTGCTTTTGTGGGCTTACAATCTATTCGACCTAAAGGAATCAAGACTGAATATGATACCTGCATTGGCTAACTGAGTAGAATCAGAGTAGACAATGGCCTTTTTGTTTTTCTTTGCGCGTGTTGAGTGGACCTTTACACATATACAAGCTACGCTGTAGATATAAAGGACCTGTGAAAAGTTCCACTCAAAGTAATGTGTAGGTGAAATTGTGAACCTGCGCTGCAGCACCTAACCTTTTGTTCTTATGATTTGAGCATTTTTGTCTGTTGGGAGCGGGTTAGAATAGAATGTAAAATAGGGCATCAGAAGAAGACATTACATTATAGAAAGGGGTAACATTTACAGAGGGTGCCAAGTAGTGAATCTCAATATTTATGGTCTGTTACCCAAGGAAAGTATAGAATGGTTTTGTAAGGTCTGTGCAAATTTAGCAGGCTTTAACGACTGGTGCCATAATAGTGAAAAGTATTATGAAAGCCACCACAGTCATAAAGACTGTAAAGCATAACCTCTTATTTAGATTTTAAGTTGACTTGGTTTTAGCATTTTGTGAAATAATTGTAAACAAATTATTGTTTGTAGTAATTATTTACTGTAAACAGTAAATAGCTTGGAGTAGCCTTAGCAAACTGTTGGAGATGGAGTGATAAATGATGGCTGTTTTGGATGGTTAGGGTGACCAATCATTTAATACTAATTGAAAAACACTGGGAGCCATAGGTTACTTGTTATTCACCGAGACAAGCACGCACAAATAAATGCATTTGTTTGATAGCCTTAGACATTGTCGGTAAAAAACCTTTAGAGGTGATTAAAAGGTCTCCACAAATAATTTGTGTTTCAAATTCTAAAAGATTGTGGCAAAATATAATTCCTTCAGGATTCCCCTGCTGCTTCTGCAACATTTTAAAGTATAAATCTACTCTGCTCCTAATTCCACAAACAACATGTTTGAGTTTTAAAGGAAAATGTAAGTCTGTTAGCGTGGCTTTGTTTTTTGACAACAAAATCCCTTGATGCCAATAACCAGGTCTTAAAAGATGTTGCTTTTACAACGTTTCAGCAGCAGTTTATTGTTTCGCTAACGCGTTTGTTAATACTTTGCCTGTGAACTGGTAGCTAAAGTAACAACGGCTTGTTTTCAGCCGGTGATCAATGAGCAATAGCATGTTACATTGTAACAAATAGCTTATGGATCATCTTTTTTAGCTATTTATTTTTTTATATAGGACTGATTTCTGTTGATCGTAATCTGTTCACCAGGTTTTGTTTGTGACAGATTTTATTATAGTATCAATGCTACTTGATTTTTACAGGGGACTTTATATTTAACAGCAGCTTACTGTTAGGGAAAGATGATAGTTTTAAAAATAGGTTATATTGTATTTTATATTATAATGCTCTTAGTTAACTTTGAAGTTAATTTTGTCAAATTCTGAATTTGTTATTTTGAAGAACATAGATTTCAAGTTCATTATGCTGAAGGCACCCTGTAGCAAACTAATGCTTGGTTGGGATGAAAAATGTATGATGCGATGATTTACTCTTTTCTTTAAGCAGGTGAGGATGTCTTAATCATAGGGTATGGAGCGTTTGGCGAGAGGTCTGGTCCATCGGTGACTTCTGGGATCCTTTCCGGAATTATATCTGTGGGAGATACCCCAGTGATGCTTCAGACAACCTGTGCAGTTCACGGAGGGTCCAGTGGTGGCCCCCTCTTTACTGCTCAGTCTGGAGAACTTCTAGGTAACAGAACCATGGCTGGAGAATGATGGTTACACACAAGAAATTTTATTTTGCAGAATTTTCACATTTTCATGTAGAAGTTTCCACTTTGGAAGCTGTGGCATACACATTAAAGTCTGGCATAATACTTCCTTAAATTAGGTGCATACATGGGCGCAGATTTAGGGTTTGGGTGTATGCTGATCTGAACAATGCCATGTAACTTATCTACAATTCCATTCCTCTTACTCGGTACTGTGCAGGCCTGTGCAAAAACCTGGAGTATACTGTGGGGTATATTCTGTTTAGTGTATAAAAAAAAAAGTTGTTACTCTGTATGTCATTTTTTAAATACAAACCATTTTTCATCCACAAATGTGTGGGTGGCTAGCTCAGCTTCAGGTTCAATATAAATTATCATCATATTTCTTGTTCTTATGTTTTTTACACATCTATCAATAAAAAAAATGTACTTAACCGACTGTCATGTCTTGATGAGTCGTGTCACAACGATATGATTGGGGTCGCAATCTCTTGTTGTCCTCACAAGAATATAAGCAATGCATTTTGTGCCCATCACTGGGGAGTTTTGAAAGCATACAGTACTTAGTTAATCTGTAAGGAATACAGATGTGTTCATGTATGATTTTTTTTCCTTTTTCCAGGGATTGTTGCTAGCAACACAAGGGATAACAGCACTGGAGCCACGTATCCCCATCTTAACTTCTGCATCCCAGTCAGTGTTTTCCAAGATGCATTACACAAATACACCGAACATGGAGATTTACGTGCCTTCCAGGAGCTTAATAAAGCCAGTCACTCTGTAAGAAATGCCTGGCGACTGCAGAGAAAACCTGAAAGATCTATACCGAGCAAACTTTAAGTAGCCAAATGTGAGTCATTCCTCACTCTGTTGAAATATTCAGTGACACATAATATCTAAAACCTGGCTCCCATGTGGCATTTATACTATGTACGTCAGACTTCCAGAACCTTACACTTTAAGGACCATTGCCCGTTCAGGTCTTAGTGTGTTATTGCTTGAGCAAGGATGTATTGAATTGATTCATTTTTATATCTACGTAACCAAAGTCAGAACATTCTGTATCAGTCAATAAGATTCCCATGTTTAGACATACCGTATTGGCCCGAATATAGGCCGCACTTTTTTCCCCCACTTTAAGTTTTTAAAGTGGGGGTGCGGCCTATATTCGGGGTCTAGCGCCCGACGCCCGGGACATGCAGTCCCGGGCGCCGGGCAGGCAGCGGGGTTAAGATACAGATCCCCCGCAGCGGTGCAGGGGACCTGCATCCTTCTCCCCGATACGCTCAGACAGCCTCCCCTGCCAGCACTTCCCACGGGGGGGGGGGTGCCGGCACGGGAGGTTATCTAAGCGTTTTACCTCTGCCCACCCCCGACTTACCGGAGCAGACTCCCGGGTGTCTTGCGGGGCCGGCGGGAGACATTTACGCAATACGCAAATGCAACTTCCGGTAACGGTACCGGAAGTTGCATACGCGTATTGCGTAGATGTCCCTCGCCGGCCCTGAAGACACCCGGGAGTCTGCTCCGGTAAGTCGAGGAGGGGGGGCAGAGGAGGACAGCGGCAGCGGATCGCGGGGAGGGAGGACAGCAGCAGCGGATCGCGGGGAGGGAGGACAGCGGCAGCGGATCGCGGGGAGGGAGGGCAGCGGATCGCGGGGAGGGAGGGCAGCGGATCGCGGGGAGGGAGGGCAGCGGATCGCGGGGAGGGAGGGCAGCGGATCTCGGGGAGGGAGGGCAGCGGATCGCGGGGAGGGAGCGCAGCGGATCGCGGGGAGGGAGCGCAGCGGATCGCGGGGAGGGAGGACAGCGGCAGCGTATCTCGGGGAGGGAGGACAGTGGTAGCATATCGCGGGGAGGGAGGACAGTGGCAGCGTATCTCGGGGGGGAGGACAGTGGTAGCATATCTCGGGGAGGGAGGACAGTGGCAGCATGTTTTTTTTGGTGCTTTTTTAAAGAAAAAAAACTTTTTCTTTAAAAAAGCACCAAACTTTTAGGGTGCGGCCTATATACGGGGGCGGCCTATATCCGAGCCAATACGGTATGTTTAGTTTTTAATTCAAAGAAAACTGTTGCCTCTCTAACGCTGTCAAACATTTTGTTTCTCTTTCACTGTCAGTTGTGGCGTTGTAAAGTAAGCATCCTAGAAAATCTTTTGTAGTTTTTCTGTGCATTGCATTGTGATAGCTTTAAACTGTTGGGACATGCTTGATTGAGAATGTGAGTTATCTAATTTAATTTGTAAATTCTTATTTTAAAAAAGGACTATTAAGGATAAACTGTTAACCCACCAAGTTATATGTATTTGAAATAGCATACATTTTTACAGCCTTATTAAAGGGGCACCCCAGCCGTCATGAATGTGATAGCCGGGTGTTATCTTTACATTAACCTTTTTTTCCAGCAGAATCACAGTCTATGTATTTGCCAGCACCAGCTATGCTGTGTAATTTTAATGGGAGCACTTTCCTGCCACTGATTAGTGCCAACCGCAGGCACTTCAAGTAAAATAAATGCATAATAAAATACTTAATTATCGTGCAGACTTACAAAGGTGCATTATTTGCGGAGGAGGCTGTATGTCTCATTACCTTACCTGGGGACTTTCTAAATGAGCTGACCCTTGAAATGTTAACCCTTTAATATCATATTGTGAAGATTGACAAAGGCTGTAATATTGGTCCTCGAGGAAACATTGCCTAGTGTTTATTTGAAAATACGCTTAATTGAGTCACTTGGCTTCAATCAAGTATATTAATGTTTATTTCAGTGCATTAAATTTCTTTAGATGTGTTTTTGTGGATTGTAGACGAAATGTATTATTTTTTTATGATCTAGAATGTACATGTAAGATCTATCTATTTAATTTCGCACTAATCTGAACATTGGATTGTTTAGAGGTGTCTTTTGATTGCCTTCAATTTCACATTTTTTTAAATAGTTGCAGTCTAGTATCTGCATCAGCATTTGAGTTTTCAAAATGAGGTGTATCGTGAAACATGTGTTTTCTACCACCATTAACAAATATTAAGTTAAGATAGTTAAGTGACTCAAGATCTTTTTATAGCTAATATAAATATGTATACTTTTATACTTTTGTATGTATAAAAAAAATCATCTATTTAAATTGTAAGGTATAGGCCACTAGGGGGCACATTTGTTCTACTCTTTAAACCTAAGCCCTATAATTTATTAAAAATTATATAAAGCAGAATTAATTAGCCATGCAAAATAAATTCATACTAAATTAAAAATGCACAATGAACATATATATGTAACCTTAAATTAAGGTAATTGATCTAATGAAACTGAATTGTCAGCACTACAGTACCTCTCTGTAGCATCTGTACTATGGTTCCAATTCTGTTATAATGTTTATCGCTTAAAACTTCCAGGCATAACTGCTAAAATGTCAGCTGAACAACAATTAGCATTGTTAATAATGGTTATTATTGATGGTTGATTGCTAAAAATAAATAATAACGGATGCAATTGAATTCACCACCTTGCTAGAAATTTCATGTTGGTCTGGTTGTCACATCAAGGGTTAAGATAGTATCTAGTTCCTATGGCAACTGGAACATAGAACTGCAGGTAGCAGAGAAGCTGTGTTGTACAGTTTTATTAAGCCACCCTGTCTCCCGGCTAAATGAATAGTACAATAAATTGATTAGGCTACAGTATTTTACCTTATACCAGTATTTATCCTTATTTTCATCAAACTGTCTACAGTCTTAAAAGTTTATCAAAACAATCTGTACAAGCCTGCTTATGGGAACAATAAACTGTATTATAATTCTATATTATGTTCTAACATATCCTGCATCATTGCACTAGGTAGAGACCATTCATATAATCAACAATCTTAATATAAACCACACATTAACACGTCCTTTTGACAAACATATCTTCTCTTTGTCTTGAGCTTATGGCTGTATTGCTTTTGTCTTTCTTTACCTAGTTTTCTTGTTAAAATAATATTCAACTGTACACACAAAGGAGCATCTAGTAAGCTTCTGTCTTGATACAATACATGGAATGGCTTGTACTTGACATCTGATATGATATCCATTGGTGTTTCCCAGAACATTGTCCAGCTCGAGACAAAGTTTTCTTTGTCCTATTTTACAGATGGTGGGCAAATTCTATTAAACCATCCATTGCTTCAGTCAACCTTCACCATTCTGCATGTTGTAATATATATATATATATATATATATATATATATATATATATATATACACACTCACTGGCCACTTTCTTAGGTACACCTTGCTAGTTGGACCCCTTGATTCTTCATGGCGTACTTTCGACAAGGTGCTGGAAATATTCCTCAGAGATTTTGGTCCATACGGACACGATGGCATGACACAGTTGCTACAGATTTGTCAGCTGCACATCCATGATGCGAATCTCCCATTTCACCACATCCCAAAGGTGCTCTATTGGATTGAGATCTGGTGACTGTGGAGGCCATTGGAGTACAGTGAATTCATTGTCATGTTCAGTAAACCAGCTTGAGATGATGTGAGCTTTGTGGCATGGTACATTATCCTGCTGGGATGTAGGGATGGACATGGTCAGCAACAATACTCAGGTAGGCTGTCGCATTTAAATGATGCTCAATTGGTACTAAGGGGCCCAAAGTGTGCCAAGAAAATGTCCCCCACACCATTACACCACCATCAGCCTGATCCGTTGATACAAGGCAGGATGGATCCATTCTTTCAGTCTTCCATTTTGGTGAGCCTATGCAAATTGTAGCCTCAGTTTCCTGTTCTTAACTGACAGGAGTGGCACCCGGTCTGATCTAATGCTGCTGTAGCCCATCTGCTTCATGGTTCGTTTGTTGTGCATTCAGAGATGGTATTCTGCATACCTTGGTTGTAATGAGTGGTTATTTGAGTTACTGTTGCCTTTCTATTATCTCGAACCTGTCTGCCTACTCTCCTCTGACATCCACATCATCCACACAACTGCCGCTCATTGGATATTTTCTCATTTTCGGACCATTCTCTGTAAACCCTAGAGATGGTTGTGCTTGAAAATCCCAGCCTAAATGCATAGCGTTTCAGCCATGTGATTGGCTGATTAGCTATTTGTGTTAGCAAGCAATTGAACGGGTGTACCTAATAAAGTGGCCTGTCATTATAGGACGACCCTGATTATGAAACGACCCCCAAAATTAGAAAAAAAAGAAAAAACTGAATATAAGACTACCCTATAGGAAAAATGTTTTATTAGTAAACACTGATTTACATGTAAAGTATTTTTTCATATTTAATAAAAACTATGATTGAGAAAAATGCATTTGTTTTTATTTCCTCTTATTTGCCAACCTGCACCCCAGATATGCCTTATACCCCTTATATGCCACTCTGCCCCATAAATGCCTTATACCCCCTATATGCCACTCTGCCTCCCAGATATTCCTAATACCCCCCTATATTCCACTCTGCCCCCCAGATATGCTACCCTGCCCCCTGATATGCCTTATATCCCTCTATATGCCACTCGGCCTCCCTGATATGCTTTATACCCCCTATATGCCACTCTCCCCGATGATCCTTATACCCCTATATGCTACTCTGCTCCCCAGAAATGCCTTATACCCCCTATATGTCACTCTGCCCCATAGGCTTACCAGTGCATCCCGAGACTTGTCCACTGTGCTTCAGACTCTAGTCTAGTGGAGGCAGCCAGTAAACGTCTGCGCGTAGACAACCTCCGTTGCTATCCAGCGCTTCCGCTAGGGCTTCTTTGACTGAGCACCAGAAGGTCATGTACTCCATCATAGAAGTCCCAGCGGAAGTGGAGGTTGTCTGCGCGCATCACACAGACACTCACCGGCTGCCAGAGAGGAGGATACAGGTCCCTTGCAGCGCTGTGGGAGATCCTCTTCTCTGGCAGCCGGTAAATGTCTGTGCGGACACAACTTCTGCTTTCGCTGGGCACTTCCACTGGAGCTTCTATGCATTTGCTCTGAAAAAAACCTCATCTTATAATCGAGCAAATACGGTAATATTTGTGTAATTCTCAAAACATTTGGCCACAACTTTACTGTCAAATTCTCAAGAGGTAGCTTGGCACGGTGAAGCATATGATTCTAGTGGCTCTTTGCTTGTTTATATAGGCCACCATGGCCTTATTATCTGAACATATGCTTATATTTGTCACAAACGTAATGTGAGCCTGGATGGAAGAAGAGTGGGTCCCTAACGGCAGGGAAAACACAGAGACTAAATGCAAGGTATCCGCTTATCGTCCCGTGGGATCTCATTATCTGGATTATCTCCTTTTTCTTCTTTTTAAAACTAAAGACAACTTTTTCTAGAGATGAGTCCAGGGGAAGTCACAGGAACTCCTGCCTCTCGTGAGGCACCAATGAAGACTTCACTAGCTAACCTAGATGTTCAGTACCAGGGAGATATGATCTTCTAGAAGGAAGATAGGCTGCCATTACTACAAACACCTTCGTAAAGACTTTGGCTGCTGAGGAAAGGCAGGGTTCTTAATTGAAAATATCCTGACATCCTGGAATAGCTACTCCGGGGTCTGATGTTCGAGTTGAATGGCAATGCACAAGTAGTAATCTGACTGGCCTTGAGTGTCATGGGAACAACATTCCTAGAGTTTCTATCTAGGAATGCTTGCTTCTATCATGAAACAGATCTGCCTTATGTTGTGATTTACAAAGCAAAGATCTATTATTATATATATATATATATATATATATATATATAATGAGACTCTTCTTTGTTCCTTCAGGAATAATTACTTACAACAAAACAAGAAGGGGACCTTGCTTAGAATTGTAAATAATATCCTTGAGCTATGGACAGCGTACCCAATTGTCTTATGTAATTTGTGATGTAAAACAGATGGCCCTCAACCAGGATAAGCCTGGCATCAGAGCTTACAAAAGGTGACTTGCCACCCTTCACATATTTTTCTTTGAGGGGGCGCTTGAAGAGTAAGACTTATCTCTTGATACCTTCAAGCTACAGGGCTTCTCTTGACACCTTTAAGCCTTCAAAAAAAATATTTATTTTGGCAAACTTTCTCTCTGGGACAGCCATAACTACATTTCTACAGTGTCTCCGCAGAGCATAGCAAACAGATTTCTTGTTAGCTCTATCTGCAGACCGGCTTCTCTGCCATAAGACTGTGAAGGTTGCCAATCTTTAGATTTTCAATAGTTTTATCACAGAGGAATTCAACAGCTAAAGCAGCTACAGCCATATTCCTAGCCACATCTTGATCTGATGCTGCATCAATGTTTTAAGCGCCCAAGCCATGGAAGCAGCAGCAATACAAGGTTTAAAACTTGTAGAAATAGCCTCAAATAGCCTCAAAGGCCATCCAAGGGTACCACTCTAGTCCCCACCAGGGAACCATTAAAAATTTCCCCTCTAATAAAATAGTTTCAAAACAATTACACTAATTGAGAGACAAAATGCACAAGCTATTAAGTTTAGTAGTTTTATGACTTTTACAGCAACAATGAACCTTTAGGGTGTGTTGCGACATTAACAATAATTACCACCATTAAATCATAAGGCGAACTAGCTTGGAAAAAGTAATCATAAGCTACAGTTAGTTTCAATAATGGATTTAGTTAGGAGGGTAAACAACCCCTTTTAAAATTAACAAGAGAGTAGAGACTCTAGAAAAAATTGGGATAGGAATAGAGATCTAACTGTAAAGACAGGCTGCTTTTTATGAATCTGGTAATTATTTAAACAATGCTAATAGCTATCCATTAATTGAAAAATACTGCATAAGAGAGCTCTTTTTTCATTGAAAGTGGCTTTTCAGCATACAGGCAACTAAAACATAAATTAATCTCATTAATGTAATTCCCTTTAAATTTCATTATTAAACGATAAGGCAAAGAAGGATTATTGACATGTGCATGGTTTCTTGCATAAATCACTATTACAAGGAAAGTATCCATTACATTAATAATGTAATTAATATAAATTAAAGAGATGATACTACATTTTAAAAGAAAAAACTAATGTGTGTAAGAAAGTACAGGGAAAAATCATATTCCAGAGAAAATCTCTTCAATGCAAGATCAACCCTTGGACAGGATGTGTGGCCCTTTATAGTGTATAAATCGCTTATAGAGATATTGGGTACTCGAAAATATTAGAAATATTTACACCCAATGTAGCCACATTTAGAATAAGGAAAGAATATATTAAGGCAATACAAATACATGTGAAAGAAATTATGCACACCAAAATGTCAATAGAGGAGGTCACAAAGTTTTCTTCCACTTTACCTTACTTAAGAAATCAAAAAGATAAATTACATCCAAATCAAAAAGCATAAAAAAAGCCAAAAGTCAACATGTGAAAGACCATATTTAGTCCCAACCTCCAGGCTGGTTATAGATCCAAATGTCAAACAGTGCTTGCCAAAACAGCAGGATTAATATCTTTAAACAGTCTCATCTATCTCCGGTGTACAGATGTGTCAACCTTAAATTAAAAACCAGGCAGGTAAAGTCTACAATCTCTGCAGTTTTAACAATCATGACGGTACAATATGTTTAAACCAGAGCTTAGATTTAAAAAGAGCAGCGACCTCACCATTTGGTCTCATGAACGGCTTCAAATGGCATCTTTCCAGGCATTCCACATTCAGTGTATACTGTATAATTTGTAAATTCCATAAGTGAGATGGTATGCATTAGACTTCTGCATTCGGATTTGTATGAATTGTAAATTTACAGAATTTTGGTAAATTCGGTGACTCATAAGAAGCCCCAAAAACAAACCAAAAAGCTCTTCCGAAATTAGTGGATCCACATTCACTCATGTTTTCTCACAATCTCACTCTCTAACACTAGCATTCTCACTTTTGACGCTCGCGTTCTCATTCACTTTCACACTCTCCTCACCATTGGAGGATCAGGGAGATGACTTCACTGCGTATTGGCTTCAGTTCATGTGATGGCAGAATGATGGTGCTTGGTTTAACGTCCTCTCCCTCGAATGGAGGATTGGTTCAGAGGACGTCACCGCAAGCACCACCATATTGCCCTCAATTGGTACTTTTGCTGACATCCTCTTCCCTGATTTTGTTGCACAAAAATGAATGGGCAAAAAACAAACTAAAAAATGTGTCCAAATTTTTAGTGTGCATGTCATGTGTATGCAAGCGTGAAGTCAACCTCCTCCAGGCTGCATGTTTAGAAAGCAAGGCCTAAATCATAGAGTGATGCAAAAGCCTGATTTAGCATGAACCTGATATTTTACCTGTTTTAGTTGTCAGCAGATAAGTGCTTCATATCAACACTCAGCTCAAAATTAAGTGCATAAGTCCATATTCTTTAAAAGATGGGAAGGCAAGTAGATAATGATGACGACTACCTGATTATTCTTTTTTGTTTAATAGGTTTGTAATTGGCTGGATGCAAACCATAGCGTCTCATATACCTGGGCTAAAGACAAAAACATACAGTGTGAGGGACCTACCTCATCTTCCTCGAAGGTCTAAAGCCCGGTGGGGACCCAACTGGTTGCGCGCACCTCTGTCCTCGGACATTGGCTTTCTTATGGACGTTGATGATACTCTCTTACCCCAGACCCCGGATTGCTGTACAATACTGTTTCTGCATTTTTGTCTATTGCTGCTCAGTGGAATAAACCATTGTTGTTGTTGTACTATACCCTAGTGTGGCATTTACTAACTTATCAGGTGTCTCTCTGTACTCCAATCTCTACACACCTGACATACAGATTCGACCCCACGCTAGGTAGGGAGTTCACAGTAAAGCAAGGACTTAGAAGTAGAAGTCTTCTTTATAAATCATAAAAAAGAAAAAATGGTTCTGCACTCAACTCCCAGGAAGCTGGGTGCTAGCAGGAAAAAAGGGACAGCATTAACCCTCTTGAAGCATACAAACAAAGAAAAGGAATTCCAGCACTCCAAACAGCTTCCAGTCTCTAGGACACTTTATTAAGCGAGAACAAACAAAAGCAACGTTTCAGCCAAACAGGGCCTTTGTCAAGCTTTATAAATCATGGCAGACATGGAAAAAGTCGTCAGAACATCAGATAGCATAACTACCGAATCTGAAATTAATCAGTCTGCATTGTGCAGATATTTCAGGCTGGAAAATATGTATATCATATTTTTAAGCATATTATATGTTGAACAAAAAAATAGCCATCTTGTTTTTCTTTTATATTGCATAAATTGTTATATTCTTTCTTAAACTGAGAACAAATAAGTTCTTGGTAAAACTAGATGCCTTATCAGGTATGTTCACTGGCGTAACTATGGGGTCACAGCTGAGACGGGGTTCGTGTCTCAATTCAAAATAGTTCAGAAAGGTCGGAAGGCCCCTTTCTAAGCTATTTTGATTCGGCACAGGGAGACAGAAGCGTATTGGTATCACTGGACGTCAGGTGCCCCGCGGACAAAAAGCTGCAGGAGTGGTGAGGTAATGGGGGCGGGGATGTATCTAATTATGTGTGTGGTGTCTTATTGTGTGTGTGTGTGTGAGCATGGATGTCTAATTGTGTGTGTGTGTGTGTGTGAGTATTGAGGTAAAGGGCATATCAGTGACATATTGGGTATAAGGCATATAGGGGGCTATAAGGCATATCAGGGCACAGTGGCATATAGGGGGGTATAAGGCATATCGGGGCACAGTGGCATATCGGGGGTGTAAGGCATATCAGGGGGCATGGTGGCATATAGGGGGTATAAGGCATATCGG
The DNA here is from genome assembly GCF_027358695.1 of Spea bombifrons. Taxonomy (NCBI): domain Eukaryota; kingdom Metazoa; phylum Chordata; class Amphibia; order Anura; family Pelobatidae; genus Spea; species Spea bombifrons. The sequence goes on from NC_071097.1 coordinate 12,430,606, forward strand.
GGCACAGTGGCATATCAGGGGGGCACACTGGCATATAGAGGGCTATAAGGCATATTGGGGCACAGTGGCATATCAGGGGGCAGAGTGGCATGTCAGTGGCATATAGGAGGTATAAGGCATATTGGGGGGCACAGTGGCATCTCTGGTACATAGGAGGTATAAGGCATATATGGGGCAGAGTTGCAAGCTGGGAGTGAGATGTGCATAACTGGGGGGCAGGTTGGCAAATAAAAGAAAATATAAACAAGAGGCATTTTTCTCATAGTTTTTATTAAATATGAAAAAGTATAGTTTACATGAATTAATATTTACTAGTAAAACTTTTTTGGTATTAAAACTTAGAGAAATAGTGTGTTTGGGTCCCTTTAAAATATAGCTTTATTATTATTTCAGTGTTAATGACACATCGTAATGTAAATTATACGTTTTTATTTTAAACGAAAAATTTGTATATTGTTTTTTTATTCGATTAATCGGCCAACTAATCGATTATGAAAATAATCATTAGTTGCAGCCCTAGAGTGAATTGCCAACGCTCCCTGCTCTGCGTACTGTTCTTGTTTCTTCTTGCCACCTTTGCACCTGAAAAAGGCAGCCTGCCTGTGCCACCTCTGCTTCTGGAACAGGCAGCCTTCCTGTACCACCACTGCCTCTTAAGCAGTCTGCATGTGCCACCAAAGTAGTCTGTCTGTGCCACCAATGCCCCTTTAAGTAGTATGCATGTGCCACCAATGCCCCTTTAAGTAGCCTGCCTGTGCCACCCCTGCCCCTTAAATAGCCTGCCTGTGCCATACTTGCCCCTTAAGCAGCCTGCCTGTGTCACCTCTGTCCCTTAAACAGCCTGCCTGTGCCACCCCTGTCCCTCAAGTAGCCTGCTTCTGCCACCTGTGCCCCTTAAGTAGCCTGCCTGTGCACTCCTGCCCCTAAGCACTTATAATATACATTTACTCACTCATTCATTCACCCTCCCGTACCCCTCTTACCTCACTTGCAGATTTCACTGGTTCAGGGCTGGTGGAGTAGCACTGGGTCCTCGCATGTGGCCAGATGGCCGCCTAACGGCCACACGGCTTACGCTGTGTGAGGAAAATTATGCCATTGAAATCAATGGAAGGACTCTAAACAGATTCCTGGGAGGTGCAGGTACATTCGGCACAATGTCTCTCCTGTAGGGCATTTAACTTGGGGTGAGGAAAAGGGAAACTTTATTTGGTGATTTTGCACGAGAACTTACAATTGGCTTCTACATTTTCATCTTTGAAAATCTGTGTGTATGAAGTGCTGAGAATGGCACAGGCTACATCATCACTTATAAGTGCCAAGTATTTTGTGAGTGCTGTGTATTTGTCTTGTAGGCAAAAGAATCATATGGGGATTTTCTTCGCATCCAGTCTTGCTGTTGCCAAGCAGCAGACGTGCAGCCTTAAGAATTACCACTCATGTCATATAAACAGAGAATTCAGGAGCTGATAAGCTGTCATTGCCTTAGGGCTGCAGAAGCTGTGACCAGCTTATTTTTTCATGCTGGTTTCTCACATTCCATTGAGCATATTTACGGTTTTAGGCATACAGCTGGAACTTGGCAGTGTTTTAGCTAGCGCTGGTACTTTGGCTCACAGCTAAGACAAATCAGTCATTTATTGAGATGGAGACATCTAAAGTAACACCCTTGACTTTTCCCCAATGCTGCTAAGGATAAGGCATCAGTCCCATTTAGTTGGTATTTGCTTGTTTTTTTTACACTGAAATGCTACTGACCTACCCTTCACGCTGCTTGTTTAATACAGTTTTACAAGTTTGTAACTTTTTTTTTCATGAGATTTAGATGGGTCTCCAAGAAGCTCGTAATGAGTTTCACAACAGGTAGCCTAAAATTGTGTATACAGCTATCTCCAAATCTATCATATGGTTTGTTTTAAAATAGTAACACAACTTACACAGGTTTTTTTTATATTAATTACCTTTTTTGGGACTGAGAGGCCAACTTTAACTCATAGTGGTATAGGTGAAATCAGGTGAAAATTACAATTAGCTATACTTCCAAAATGGTGCAGCTATGTATTCAGGCTTGTCTAGAAATGCCTAAATTAGGCAATAACACCCCACATGCACCTACTTCTTCACTGTTGTGTTCTGCTGCAGCTTTTGGAAATGGGTAGCACTGGTTGACAGGCAATTATGCTTCTTCACGCATCTTCAAATCATCTTCATTATTCCTTCAAAGGATACATTATCTATATCAGAGCCCTAGCCAGGTAATATCTCACAGTAACATGCATTATCGTTTATCAGAGCCCCAGCCATGTAATATCACATAGTAACATGCATTATCATATATCAGAGCCCTAGCCAGGTAATATCACACATTAACATGCATTTTCTATATCAGAGCCCCAGCCAGGTAATATCACACAGTAACATGCATTATCATATATCAGAGCCCCAGCCAGGTAATATCACACAGTAACATGCATTATCTAAATCAGAGCCCTAGCTAGGTAATATCGCACAGTAACATGCATTATCATATATCAGAGCCCCAGCCAGGTAATATCACACAGTAACATGCATTATTGATATCAGAGCCCTAGCAAGGTAATATCGCACAGTAACATGCATTATCTATTGCAGAGCCCTTCACTTGATTTCTCCTGCCCTCCTTACATTATTACCCCTTTCACCCACAGTACTTGATTGCAACAACAAAACTTTCCAAAGCACCACTTTGCACCCACAGGCCTTGCCAAACATCCAGATTGCCCATCCAGGCAATGCCCCAACCAGCACCTATATAGCACACCCAAGCTGGCTGAGCATCATGGGAAATGCTGTTAACAGTTGATAAAGTTGCAGATGTTAGATGTGAATAACAATTCCCATGATGCCAGCCAGGTATCCACCATGATTCTGGCTAAGCATAATTGGAAGAGTAGTCCACAGCAGAAGAGATTTTTTTTTAGAATTACAAAAAATTCTAATGTTAGCCTCCCTCCCATTCTTTTTTAAATTATATTAATCCCTGTGTATTGGTGACCCCACAACCTTGTGCATTGCCCCAGTCAGGCCTCTATTATGTTTTCATGCCCCCTACCAGCCACCCTTTATGTGATACCCCTAACCCCCTTGTGTGTTGCCCACAGCCAGCCCTCATTGTGTATTTATACCACCAGCCGGCCCCCTTTTAGTATAGATGTTATGCCCCTAGCCAGCCCCCCTTGTTTATTAATGCCCCCACAACCTTGTGTCCCTTGCCTTCTCCCCACTGTGTATGTATGCCCTCAGCCAGCAGCCCCTTTAGCCAGCAGCCTTCTCCTCATTGTGTATTGCTGCCCCTATTTGTTTAGAACTGTAACCATTACCTTTTTTCTGACTTTCCCGCCTACTCCGTGCTCTCGTCCATGGGACTGAGTGCCACATGAGGAACTCTATTGACTCTGTGAGCCCGCCCCCTCCAGCGTCGCATCGCCGGCTGCTTATCAAATTGCGCAGTTTATGTGCTCCACAGGCCTGCCCATGGGACGGCAAATTGGGACAGAGTTAGGGACAGAGCCCCAAAATCGGAACTGTCCCACCTAAATCGGGACAGTTGGGGGGCCTGCCCTCTTTATTCTATACATTTTGGATGAATAATAAAGTTGATTTTAAGACACAGGCTACATGATGCAGTATGTTGACATGTCACCTCTTCCTCCTACACACCGGTATTGATTCCAAACTAAGTGGTCTCAGACTAAAGGTGTTGAAATCATTCCAACATTGAGGTTTGAGGTAAACATCTTGCCTGATGACATATAGAAGGATAAATGATGTACTTGGGGTTAGTTTGCATTATCATTGGTGGATAGCTGAAGTTACTATGGAAACCTCAATTACTATATCCAGTTGACCAATATTGATTTGAATTAATTGTGTTTTTCTCTACCTGAAAGTATGTATGTATGAAGAAAAATTAGATGCATATTGTACTACATAGCACAAACATGCAACATTATTAAATATGCTTGCCCACATACTCTTGTGGATATAGCTATTGTAATTAAATGCACATTAGAAACATCATTCCTAGTACTGCTGAATGCTCAAACCCTTCCCAGAATCATGTTACATATATCAGTTTTCCCAGAAACACTTACTTGCCAAGACATAAAAATGCAGTCATTGAAAGGTTGTTGCCATAAAAATTGAAAATGCTTTTTAAAGTTCTGTGTTGTTGTTTTATGTGAACAAACCTACTGATGAAAGAAGAAAATGGTACATCTGTTCTTTGCTCAACACACTAGAGTGCAAAATTAGCGTTTTGCCTTAGTGGAACAGCAGCTTTAAGGGTAATTATTTGGTTCTCTGAGAACACCCAAGTCTGCTCAGTAGATAAGCTAAAGAGATATTAAACCATATTCAATAACAGCTTTAGAATCTCACTGTACATCTTTGTGTTAAATAGCTTTTGATCGAACTCTGCTCCTGGAAGAAGCTAGTTCCCTGTTGCTTAATACTGACAGACAGCATTGAAAGCCTTACTCATAGATAGTTCTTTCAATTCACCTAATTCCCTACCAAGATGTTCCTGTTGTGTTATACAAGTCCTAAAACCTCCACTTGGCTAATGCACCTGAAACGAACTTGATTTGAGAATTCCCTGCCGTTTTTAGTGTCACACATGCTGTGTCATGTTAGCGAAAATCCTGCCTGGTAAATCCTATATATGTTATCCATCGGAAACTTTCAAAATTATGATTGGTAATGCTTTTTGGCTTTGATTTTCTTATGATAAAAACAACCAAGACTACAATATTATCCTATATCACTCAATACAAAATATAATTTTAGTTGTAATATAGTAAGATTTTTGTCAGATTTCCAAATGTGGAACTGCAGGGACTTTTTTAAGCTTATCTTAGATTAAGTCTTGTAACCTCAAAACCCCATTGTACCGTACAAAGGAATTCATTTACCATATTGATACTCTTCTTTCATATTTTATATTCATCTCCTTTTATTTCCTACTCTCAATCTGCTTTAATTGTGGCGAATACTTGTATGCACATAAATATTGTTAATGAACAATGGTATAATTTTTAAAACTGTAAAATGTGAGAGGTAGCTTGTGATGCTAATAATAAAATTATTGAATTATATATTCTATATCTAGAATTATTTAAAAATAATAAACTAGGAGTCCCTTTAAGGCCATGATCAGAGAGGGACAACGTTATCTGGACTATAATTAGCAGATTTTCTCCCTTGTAACCACGGTAACCCTCGGAGGCTGAGGACACATGGGTGTATCTTTGAGTTTGGGAGAGGGCACTGGTGGATTCCTGGGGGACTCCTTACCTGCCTGCCCAGTCCCCTCTTACGTCTAAGTCACCTTGTGTTTATTGGGGCATAGAGTGAATTGGAAACCCCGTTTATTACCAATCATTAGGACCGTAGCTTACCCAGCTGTAGCTATGAAACACTGGCCCGGCTACTGCGTGGACTATTCCCTGGGAAGTTCCTGACACTGTTGCTCAGGGTCCCGACGACGGATGACGTTACTTTTTGGAACATAACATCCTCGGACCCTGAATTTTCCATTGGTAACCAGGGATTGACGCCACTCGGATCACCCCGAAATAGTGACTCTTTGGCGGGTGGGCATTGCTGGCCATATAGCGCATATAGCGCTCAGCTGTCTGGTAGTTGATGAGATTATACCACTAATCCTATTATGTTTTGTGCATAACAATTTGCGCTGTCCTCAATAAAGAGAGTTCTGTTTGTGCCTACACTAAGTCTTGGCTGGTGCTTGGGAGGAATATGAAGGGTTATTCCCTTGACCAATTGAGCTTTCAGTGGCAAGGAAGATCTCTACGGTGGAGCTACTCAGTTCGAGTACGGGTTTCAGTGACAACCACCATCTATCGCTGGTTCTTTCAGCTGGGGCTGAAAGAAACCCTGGAGTGATAGGCCTATGGGGAACATGACCCTGCCAGCACTACAGGATGGTGCACATGGTATTAGAGCAGGAAAGGGTTAACCCAGCAAGGGTTAGCACGAGGATAGAATGCACAGGGAACGAGGGAGGAAGTCACAAGGAACATGACTGTAGGGGGAAGGGGACAGGGCTATAAAGCCCCTCTAAGCACACGTGCAGGGGGCGATTACTAAACACCACAGGAGCAGTTTCCCACCAGCCCTCCCCCTTGTTTTTTGGCTATGTGTTTCCATGTTGGCTGGTATTTTCTTTCCCTACTTTTTCTTTGCTGATGGCGGAGGAGTTCCCTGGAGAAGTTTGAAGGATAATGGGAGTGGCGAGTTCATTGTTTTGGTTAGAGGTTAGAGTTAATGCCCTCCCTGTACAGGATTAACCAAAAACTTAAGGTGGTGCTCCCCTATCGGTCGTTTGGACGATTGTTGGTATCCGGCGGAAGGGGGTAGTGTGCCATTGTCTGTGTTTAGGTTTGGAACCCTCAGCTGATTGTTTGTACACAGATGTACAGAAGACTGTATAGTATTTATACAGAAGTTAAAGTGTTTTTTACAATAAAGTTACCGTATTTGCTCGATTATAAGACGACCCCCCAAAATCTAAATATTAATTTAGGAAAAAACAAAAAGCCTGAATATAAGACGACCCTATAGGAAAAAAAAGTTTTACTAGTAAATATTAATTCATGTAAACAGTTTTTTCATATTTAATAAAAGCTATGATTGAGAAATATATATATTTTTTTATTTCCTTTTATTTGCCAACCAGCCCCCCCCAGTTATGCACATCTGCCCCCAAGGTTGCCACTCTGCCCCCAGAAATGCCTTATACCCCCTATTTTGCCACTCTGGCCCATGATGTGCCTTTTAACCCTCTATATGCCACTCTGCCTCCAGAAATCTCTTATACCCTCCTATATGCCACTCTGCCCCATGATATGCCTTTAAACCCCCTATATGCCAGAGTGGCATATAGGGGGTTAAAGGCATATCATGGGGCAGAGTGGCATATAGGGGGTTAAAAGGCGTTTCTGGAGATATATATATATATATATATATATATAACTGCTAACAGCAATCACACTCCTATCAAGCCAAGGCAGCCAGTACATGCTGGAACCTGGGGATGATAGGAGTGTGAGTACAGCCTCCCTATGCCATGCTACCACCCCCCCCCCCTTACACATCCATGCTATCTCACACACACTCATTCACAAACATTTAAATACTCATTCATTCCATTAATCACACATACTTGCTCAAAAACCCTCCCCCACCCCCTTACCTGAACTGCAGATCTCTCACTCGAAGACTTCTGCAGGGGCCCAGCTGTGCGAGCAACTTCTCTGGCCCCGCCCCCAGAGGAAGGAGGGGAGAGGCAGAATTATGTGACACTCTGCTAGCTTCCGGTTCTCCTGCTTCTAGTAGAAGAGACGCTGCTCGTGACCAAAGCACCGGTAAACAGCCTGGCCCCAGCGGACATTTTTTTGAGGTCTGATTAGAAGACGACCTCGATTATAAGACGAGGGGTATTTTTCAGAGCATTTGCAGGACTGAATTTCCCCGATATCACTCGATTATAAGATGACTCTGATTATACGATGACCCCCCAAATTTGAATATTAATTTAGGGGGGGAAAAAGCCTGAATATAAGACTACACTATAGGAAAAATGTTTTACTAGTAAATATTCACTCACATGTAAACTATTTTTTTCATATTTAATAAAAACTATGATTGAGAAAAATGCATTTCTTGTTTCTATTTCCTTTTACTTGCCAACCTGCAACCTTAAAAAATAGTGAAAATAGCCATTGCTTGAAGAAAAAAATAATAAAGATAAAAAGGAAAATGAATTGTACCAGTACATGAGAGGGCTGCACCCAAGTGATTGGGGCACACATCTGAACAGATTGCAAGATGGGGACCTTGGCATCTAATCACACAGTGATAAGACCATCTACCGGACGTTGCTATAATTGATCTCTAATTCCTTCTTCAAAAAGCACATTTTATTCACTCTCTACACATCTAAAAAGAGAGAAAAAAGGCAATTTCAACCACAACACAACAATTTTTATGGTGTTTTATTTCCTTTTTCTTAAAAATATGTTTAACCTTTTGCGTGTGTATATTTGTTTCACTGGATCATAAGTAATAGGCAGTAAAAGACACAGTGAGGGTCGCCAGAAATGTGGTGAACGACATTTGCAATCTGGATTTGTTGAAAGCTTCCGCTTGGCGCCCTGTTTGTACGTTCTAACATTTTTAACATCAAAATGTACTGAGAGATACAGTATAGATACAGTATAGATGTTAGCACTTAATAATCATACAAACTGAAGTTCTAGCACTTGCACTTAGTTTATAATCTAACTTAGTTATTGCACAAGATAATACATTGTATTTCTGACTAAGCAGTTTGTTCCAGTTAGGACTTGTGTAAGCACATAATCAAATAAATTCAATTCACAGCCTTCAAAATAAATAGGTATATTAAAGGCTTATACAAATATATGCATGCAATTTTTCTGTGACTGTAAGAAGACATACCTCTTATCCCAATAAGTCAACACACATTAAAATATAACGCAAACAGACATGATATGTTTTTTCATATATTCATTTTTTACCATAAAAAGAATGTTATGCATTCTATTTCTGCTATAATTTTTTTCTTGTGCCAGCAGGACTAGCATTATATTACATACAGAAACCTTGACAATCACATTTTGGTTCATTTTCCAAAAAAAAGGATTAATTAAATGGTTTTGTGTAAAAAAAACAAACAAAAAAAAAAAACAATAATACCTAAGGTTATGGTTATTTAAAAACTCCAGTAACCAAACGTACATTTCCATAAATGTTGGAGGGTCTTTATTGAATATCATTTTTTCATATTATGCATTTTCCTGTATTTCCAAATAAAATGGTTAATGGTCACCTTATATTTGAAATTAGATACTATGACGGCACAGTTACTCTGTATCATAGCTTGGAGACACAGCTTTGACTCGACCCCTGGCTTGATCCTGTATTGTGAAGAAAGAATGGGTGGAAACTGAAATGGGCCAGACTTCTCCACTCAGCATTTTGGCTGGGAGATGTTACCAATATTCTAAATTGTGCCATCTCAAACACCAGGATTCATATGAGCGACGATCCCTGAATTTACAAAGGTTTTAATCTCACTTCCATCCATGCGCAGTAGAATATGGCAGATAAAAAGCCTTACGTTTGATTCAGGCAGCCATATAAAATGCCTGCAACATGGTTCACAAATGGTTCATCAAGATCTACACATATGCAGCCATTGCCCTTAAGTACATCTTATCCGATGTAAGTTATTTTCTATACCTATCCAATTACCTTTTACATGGAGTTTATGATATCATTTCAAAACAATATGATGTTTTAAATATATAAATATCTATAAACACTGTTTTTCATTCTGATTATTTAACTCTTGTGGATTCCTGATCCAATAGCATTGTTTCTACTTTAAATTATTTAGCATTTTAGTCTGATTACAATATGTTTTTCATGGACAATCACAATATTGGTTTCTTCCTTAAAAATATAGAGAGGATAACACTATTTATGTACATTATAAATTCTATTCTTTGTAGTTCAGTGATAGCCACAACAACTCCTTGATCCTCTATAAATCAAATACAAAGCTAAAATAAAGCTGAAAAAAGCAAAGGGCTGAACAACAACCTTACAGCAGATATCCACAAACAGCATTTAACTTTGGTAGAGTTAGGAGAAACCACCAAACTGTTAAATGCAATGATGTTTAGCTGTGGTCTATGAACTTGTTTTCACTATAGAGTTGCACGTGATTTTTCACAGTATTATGCAGGTGAACATTGCAAACATTCTACAAATTCTACTGGTTGGCCACACAACTTAGGAGTTTAAAGTTCGTGAGCAGCTGGAGGGCCATGTTTGGAAATATATTTTTAAAAGGAATCTGTAATGGGAAAAAAGTACTTTGTCTTTTTTAAACTAAGTATAGTGAAAGCATAATAGCTAAACTCTACCAATAGCTTTAGGTTGTATTGTTCAATAATCTGGTAACAATGCCCCCCCTGAACCAATGGGGAAAGGGGGTATGACTGCTGGCCTATGCAGGAATGCCTTGTGTCCCTCTTATTCATTGGTCATGTTTACAACTTTGTATCAAGCGGGTATATAAACAGTGGTGGCTCTTCCTTACTTCCTTTTCAACCAGGATCAGGCAGGGAGAAGATCTGGAACTTTGACACCCTCCCGCCCGGAATAGATTGCTAAAAAGACTAATATTGTTTTTTCCGCAACAGTGGTGGCCCTCTTGGTGAATATGATGGTTGTGTTTGCCTGACGTGCTAACTTGGTCGCCAGCTGGTTGTGGTTTATTCCTCAATTTCTTTGGTGATTAACATGGATTAATATTCTGTTTAGTCACAGCTGTGGTTTTTTGTCACCTTGCCAGCGCCTAAGAGGACTATATGGTATCCGCAACTGCGGAAATTGGGTGAAACCAAGCCAGTGTAGGCATTGCTACAATACTGGTTTGAAGCTCTTGGTGTATTCGTTGGGTGTAACTGCCTGATATGCTAAATCAGCCATCAGCTGGCAGGTAGTTAATGTCCTCAAGTTGGCATGGTGGTGAATGTGTTCAATAAAGCTGTGGCCAAGCCCTTGCCCACATATTTGCGTTTGGTGTCTTATTGGGGAAGAGTAAGGTTATTTTACTATATCTGTATGGATGCTGTAGGCCTAAGCAGTCATGAATTCCTTTGTATTTATTTTCTAGTCCTTCTTATCACATTGTAAGAACAGATGCACTAGGCACACCGGTACATTGGTTCTCTTGCTAATGCCTTACCGGTATCTGAATGTAAAAGAAAAATCCAGCAGAAATGAAGTTCTTACTTATATTTTTTTTTACTGTAATAAGTGCACTAATTTCAGACTTTGATAAATAACTCTCTTTATGTTGCTTCTATGTATGTATTTTTGTTTGTGTTAAAAGACATTTTCAACCAATGCTGTTATAATTTAAATGTTTTGTGTTTTATGGTTATTGTCATGGGGACAGGGGCTAATTTGTATTTCATGCAGTATTTTAACATGTATTTTTTATGTAAGCTAATCATGCAATTTCTTCAATTTGTTTTTTGTTTGAGTGGCTAATCCAGTGACACTCTTCAATTCATGGTTTTATGTTTATCCATTCTCAACACAGTAGTATAATCAATAAATTTAGGATCATATGTATGTTGTGCTTGGTGATTTATGCAACTTAAAATGAAGTCCAAAGTTTCACCTGGGATCTTGACTAGTAGGACCATAAGAGAGTGAAAGGCATGTGCTAGAATCTGCAATCACACCAACTGTTGTAGGTTTTAGTGAGAAGAAATGTGAGATGTGTTAAAGAAGAATGTTGGGTATATGCATCAACGAAAACTGTGGTTTGGCATTTTCCTCATGATAGCTCTGAATTTACCATTTCGTTTTAGGAATGCCCCAGTTTTGCCTTGACTATACTATAAGCTCATGTGATTTCCCCACATTTACTCCTCCACTTGCTCTATATGGATTGGGAGTTTCAGTTTTGGTTACTACCACATACTATAAATATGAAGGTAATTTGTAAAGTCCTATAATTTGGATGAAAGAGTATTTTTGAAATTAATGAGGCAGCCACACAATCAAGGGGTAAACATTTGTAATGCACATTCAATAAGATGCCAAGCACCAGGTAACCTGTTACTCAACGTTTAGTAGTTGTAAAGTAAGTTCACAGCCTGCTCACTGGGCACTAAGGACTAATCCTTGAATCTTCAGCTGGGCTAAAGATAAAAAGCCTAAGATCCTTCAACTGCTACACTTTCATGATTGTCCCTATGAGGAAGAAGTGGTTGTATGGAGCAGAATGGCCGACTACACAATGAGAAACTCTCCCAACAAGATTACATTGTTAATGCCAAGGAGTACAGAATATTAAAGTAGTCCTAAACCCAGATTTTATTTTTAGTTTTAGTTTCAATGTGTAATTACAACATTCAAGCTATGTAAATAAAAAATTCTGGCAAATGTTAACAAAATCAATAAAGAGTGTACATACATCGATCAGAATGTGACTTTTGTGACGTTTATTTCATACATTCGTCTTGCTTCCCGAATAATTCACTTTGCCTAGATGTTTAATTTTAAATCATATGTTTTATACGGCAAGATTAGGAATGTATATATATATATATATATATATATATATATGCAGGTTTTTATTCAAAGTGGGTTGGTATAAAAAGGGTAAAATAAATGTTGCCTGAAATATTTCCAAAAATGTCTGATGTTTGCCAGGGATGGTAAACGTCAGGCCTTAAAGACTGCCAACACAACAGGTTTTAAGAACTCTGTTAATTAATTTAAGGTCTCAATAAGATTACTACATAAGACCTTTACAAAACCATGATCTATGAGGTCTGAATTTAACAGCCCAGTTCTAGAATCCCTGAAGAGTAAATTTCCCAATCAAACAATACAGAGTTTGCAGAGACATCAGGATGAGTTAGAATAGCTGAATATAGCAAGTAAATAAGTCACATGTAAAGATTAGGATTTTACCTTCCAGAAAGGATCCTATGCAACATGGTTGAAAAGGAAGTACCATTCCTTATGACTCAATAATTACATGCAGAACAAAGCACACCTCTAACTTAATAAGACTTGTATCATAAAGTTGCGCATTATGCAAAAAAAGAGCAATAAACTTTAATCAAGTGCCCAGAGGTCACCAATAGCAATATTAAAATGGATGATACATTTGTGCTGATACACACAGACACTCACAATATGCACAGATGCGTAATGTTTGGATATATTAAAACCCTATTTCCAGTCGTTTATATGTCAGTATGTAGTTCTGTGTACTCCGTAAACCAGAGGAAGCCACACTGGGATAAACCAGAGTAGATTTCCACCACTACTTGTTCTAGGTTTTTATAGCTTACTAATGCACACCTGATGTACCTTTAGTACATTAGTGTAATAAATAACGTAGGCTTCCCTGTTTGCATTGTTAACACTGATTTGTTTATACTGTTTTTTTTTTCTTTTCTTTATTTAACCTTTTATGTAACCTTCCTGTCTTCATTGTCTATGAATCGTCTACTGTGTGCTTAAATCTGGAGTTAGAAGTAATGTGATGGAATGTAAAAACACCAACACCCCTAAGGTTTTTGTAAGGAAAATAACAAACATGTTTGCATTTCTGCAGAAGAACAGTTCATCTAGATTAGTATGAGGAGGGGGCATGAGCTGCAATCTCAAAGCAATCGATCAACAGGCACACTTGCATGCTCACACACACAATTTCTGTTGAAATATAATGTACATTCAGCTGTTTTTCCTGATCACTGTGGTGTCTGATTACTATTAACTGCAGTCTTCCAAATTGGCTGCAAGACCCAGGCAGGACTTTACTAGTATGTTTCTACCAGATATAGCCTCCATCATCTGCCTCGCCCGTTTCTCCTTCTTCTTCTTCTGCTTCTTCCCCAGCATCTTCTGTCTCTTTTTCTTCCTCATCTTCCCATCCAACACCGCTCCCAAAATCCCCAGAGAATCCAACCATGTCATCTGCCACATGAGACGGAAAAAAGAAATATATTTTTTAAGTCTACCAAAATTCCCAGAACTAAACAAAACATTACCAATTTGTGTGTAATATACAAATCTCTCAAATTTCATCCAAGGCCATTATAAACCTGTTTGCAACATTACTCCTTAAAATTTAACTGTTTAGGCCTGTTTGCCAAAACAAACCACTGAACATGCATTAACCAGAAATGGCTTATTTGTGTTAGATAAATTATTTTGCCACAGTTGACTTTTTGACTAACCATAATATGGGCAAATGATGCAAACACTATATTATTAAGCAACAGTGAGAGTGTAACTGAATGTGACCCTTCTCAACCCCGTCTCCTTGTAGTAAGTGGAATAAAGAGATCGGGATTTTTCTCTTTGACCAGAGCATGTTTCTAAAAAGAAGGACTAAACTGAAAAAAAGACCTCCTGTCTGCATTACAAAACCAACTTCCAAATTCTTGTTCCAGTGTCAATTCTCCTTTTTCTGTCTAGTTTCACTTGAGCTTTACTTATAGAAGAGCGTATTTGAAGAGCTATGGTAAAATGCCAAATCCGATACAAATACTTGCTTTAAAAACTCCATAACAATAGAGGTAGTGGTCTAAGTGTACACATTACCTTGTAGAAGTTGTTTTTTGTTGATTTCAGTGCACCATCCACAATTGCTACTTTGTGTTTATGGAGGGACTCAAACCGAAAACCGTACATTTCCAACCACTAGGTTTAGCTGGTCACATAATTAAGCTCCAGGTTTAGTGCTTGTCTTACCACAATCTGGGTTTCCGTGTATTCTTGTTCCTGTCAGTTCCACGCCATGTTGATCCACGCACCAGCATTCCTTACTTGTCTGATCACACTGCATCTTCCTATAATACCCATCTTCATCACAGCTGGGAATGAACACACCTGTAACAGAGAGGTCACATTTCTTTAACATTTCTGAAATTTACCCAAACAGCCATAGATTGGGATGAAGTAGGCTCTGTGCAAGACAGACCCCATATCTATATCGAAATATAGTTCATGGGGCCTTTGTTTGATCTCATGGATTATAAAATAAATATGGTGGACTTGATTTGTATGTTGCAAGAATAGCATAGTGACCACCTAAATAAGCAATGTCCTTTTCTCACTAAACTTGTATTTCAAATGGAAAATAAACCAACTATTAAAAAAAATAAAAAAAAAAGTAGAGTTGCATTTGACATTCTGTAACATTGACATATGAATCATACAAGCTCACTCACCTGGTTTTTTCTTAGCAGCCTCTTGGATTTGAACTTTTTCAAGTTCTGCAAGGCATGGTGGCTCTACAACAAGTAGAGTACATATTAACAATGGTGTTAACTAAATTGGCAACTTACTGTATCAATAAGTATAAATACATTGTTAGACTATAGTCTGTCTGCGGCTTCAAGAAATATTAAGAGTCAAGGTGTTTCACAAAAGTCCTGTAACATGAAACACCATGGGGGATTTCAAGGGTCACACTGGACTGGAAATGTGGTTACTTTTTTGTTGGCAAAGGTTGTAGTACATGCATTAAACTTCATAGGGTATTGGTAACGAAGAAGGAAATGTATTGTTGAATAATGGCCAAAAAGTTACCTGCCCCATCCTATCTTATGTCTAAGTGCTAATTGGGGGCACAGGGTGCCTGGAAAACCCTGTCTGGTCTGCCTTAAGCAGACTTGTTACGAGTATCCGTTGTCCCACCACGTTGCTCTTTTGGGGTTACACTAAGCTCGTGGTGAGCTACAATCAGATGTGGTTACAGAGTAGCTCATTTTGGAAACCTGGGTTTATTACCCATCTTTGGGTTTACCCAGGCGCAGCTCTGGAACTCTGGCTCGGCTATTGCACGGACTATTCCCGGGGACACTTCCAGCGCTGTTGCTCAGGATCCTGATGCTCAGGATCGCTTTCAGGAACATAACATTGGTACCCCCGGATTGACTCCGCTCCCTCTGGATCACCACAAAATAGACGCCGGGGTGCCTGGTAGTGATGGGATTATACTCCTGATCTAATTATGTTTGTGTGTAGAAATAGCTGTGCTGTTCCAAATAAACTCAGTTCATGTTTTCCAACTCAATATTAGTTCTGTCTAATGATTGGGGTTGGCTGCTATGACAACATATTGTCCTTTTTCAGGACAATATTAGCACTGAGCAGCTATGTTCTGCCTAGCCACAGTGCCGGCACGGCTCCATTAGATTGCTGTCCCTCTTCATCTCGCCAGCGCTAGTTTCATCCAGAGCTGAAGGGGTTAGCTACTGGTGTCTCTGGAGACGGAAGTACGTTATGGCGGATGTACCCAGTCGGGGTACAGGTCGTCCCGTCACATCCAGTACTCTATAACCCCTCCAGATATATTACACTTTTACAACTCTTAATACAAAACACAACTGCCGACTATTGCAGACTGAAGTAAAACCACTGCACAGGGAAAACTATTCCAAGGACACAGCAATAATGAATTTAATATGAAAACTAAAGGGAACCAAGTACAAATCTGAATTAAAAATGCATTATTATACTTCAAGGAAAATCAGTAATTCTAATGTTTTGCTTCAGTTTCCTTACCTTTAAGGTGCTCAGTGAGCAAGGTATCATATAGCGCAAGAACAAAACTACAAAGAGTCAGCACCGTAATAATGTATTAATATATTAATTGTTTATAACATGGTTTACATGTTTGGCAGTACAACCCTCATTTGACATTTTTTTACGTTAGGAATCGGTACCAATGCACAGGGTGTTTGAAATGAGATACATGAAAAATTCTGAGAAATTTGTTTTCTGGCTAGGTTTTTATTCATTTGTGTAAAAGAGCTACTCAGGGGTCAGTTAATGTGTTGTTCACCCCACTAGCAATCCAAAAGTTAACCAAAGAAAACACTTCCCAGGTTTGTGAGTTTTTTTTTCCTTACTCTCTCTCCAGAAGCAGAAGCACCATTCAGCAGTGGAGACTCGTCCATCCTTGTAGGTGTCACATGAATTGAAGAAGGGCCGGATGCATATCTCATACTTGTCCAGGTTGATAGCTGCCAGCTCCGCCTGGTCCAGGAAAAGGTCATTGTTGGAATCAAGCTTGGAAAACATCCATCCGATGGAGTCTTTGCAGCTGGCCACTAGCGTCTTATCCAGCACTGTTTAGAGGAAAAAAAACACATAAAGTTACTAAAGCCTAATTCATAAACTCATACTATGGTATAAAACCATATTATGATTTATTGAGTAACCTAACACTGATAAGAAATGTTGGCTAGAGGTACAATCCAGCTGACTTTTCCAATATGATTCCCTGTGCTAATTACCAATGACGCAATGGGACAGGTCGCTTGTTAATGTATTAAATGTCGTAATTGTGAACTGGGAAACCTCTTACAATTGATTTAGACAGGGGTTATACAAGGCCATTTTTGAGACACTGCTATTGGCTAAAGCTACTTAAGAACATTCTTCATGTTAAGAGCTTTCCTTTATATTTAAATAGGTAACGTAACCTTGTGACTAGGCTAAAGTGGGTCAACAAGCACAAAGATTACAATTAAAACAGAACACAATAAATACATTTCACATCAAATATCTGTGCCCTTAATTTGCACAAGATTATCATTTTTCCCAGGATTAGCCCAGTTATTGGACATTTTCTCACAGCCTAGTGACATCTGTGAAATTTCATTTTGGAAGGATAGGATGTTTACAGATTACATGCACATTTTATGGACAGACCCAATACATAATGTTTATTAAAGTAACTTGGCTGTAGTACTGTGCCACTGTCATGCAATGAGATTTTGATAATTAACTCCTGAAATGTTTTGCCTTACTAACGAGGTGCTAATTAAGTAATGAATCATTCCTCCAAAGTTGTTTTATTTGGATTGTGAGATGTTCCAATAACTTATTGGCCCAGTTTAATAGAGAACTGCTTTCCAGACCAGATGCTTCATCTAAGTCTCCGTATAGACACCCTCAGTTCTAGCTACATATGTCTGAACCATGCTCATGAATGGAGACACGAACATAAGGACTTTGGTTGTCTTATCGAAAAAAATCAATGGAACAGCATGTTTGAAACGCAAAACTAAGCATTTAAGTTAATTTATTATGGTTTGGATTATAGCAATAATGGATAACTCACATCATGCAGTCTAAAAATGTATTCTGTTATAGAATGAATCATTGGGATGTGAACGGAGAGAAAAAGGTTTTTACATTTAGCATTAAGTGCTATTAACCCGACTATGTAAAGGGTTCAATACATTGTTCTGGCTACAGTACAGACTACAATATTTGAATACCTTAAACAGCAAAAGGCTTGGGTTGATTACAAACTATTGCAATGGTGAATTAATTAAAGAGCCCAAATCAGTGCTTTATGGCATGTAGTGCACTTCATATTTTGTACATATTTGTATATGGCGTATGCTAACAGATGCTGGTTTGAGTAGGATAGTATTTGTTTCAGTTTTCACTGTGGTTATAGTACAAGTAACTGGAATACATGTAAAACATTATTCCTGTGTAAAGCTTCAAAAAGTTGATCATAGCAAACCAAAGAAATATTTCAGCTGACTGGACCATGCCTTTAATTTGTTGTGGAGATAATACCAGTTTTGAAAGTTAGTACCAACATTCAATATTCATACATAAACCCTGATAGATTGAGTAGCAGCGTTGACATCACACAACTGATCAATGAGTAAGCAATAGTTTTTTTTAGTACCATTTATGGATTTTGCGCCTGTATTGGAGGAGCTGTTCTGTTTGGCGTTTTCATGCAAGAGCTGGAACCAGTCTCGCAGACGGTCGCCCAGATCAGCTAAGTCTTGACCAGTGCATGTTTCACCTGTAAAAAGTAAAGATGAGTTAATGCATTTCCAAATACACACAAATAGACCTGGATTTCACTGCTGCCTTACAAGACAATATCAAGACATTTTGTCAAATTTGGGAGCGGGGTGACAGCACAGTAGAAGTGCATTGTAGAACTTCAGGATTTAAGAAAGCTTGTATACAGATTCTGCAATAACTAGCTGTATCTTACTACACGTGTACAAAATATGTAGTCTTTACTGTATGCAAACAAATAAGAGAGGTAATGCTGGATCTGTGATCCACAGAGCAGAGGAATGACAAATTACATGTTTGGCTTTCTGAACTTTTCAAAAGGAAGATAAAACCAATTAGGGATTAACAAAGACAAAACAATATTATTATTATTATTACAATATTAAATAATAATTTTAATAATAATTGTATTATACTTTTTCTTTGTGTACCTATGTAAAATAATGTTTTCTGAAAATCTCAATAAAAACTTATTGCATTAAACAAAGACAAAACAAAGGAAATTAGAAGAATTGTGTTTTGCCACAAATTCAATATATTACCGTATTTGCTCGATTATAAGACGAGGTTTTTTTCAGAGCAAATGCTCTGAAAAATACCCCTCGTCTTCTAATCGGGGTCGTCTTCTAATCAGACCTCAAATAGAGGTCTGATTAGGAGACTAAGATCCAGATCCCCCGCACCGCTGCAGGGGACCTGGATCCTCCTGTCTCACCCGACCCCCCCCCCATCATACACACACTTACCGGTGCTTCCTGCTGTGTTTGCCGGGGCAGCGGGTTGACGTCTACGCGGTCCGCGTAGACAACGTAGACAACGTCGCCTTCTGCTGCAGCCGGAAGGAGGTGTGGCTAGCAGCGGGGGTTGTCTGCGTCCGTCGTACTCGATGGACGCATACAAACCCCCGCTGCTAGCCACACCTCCTTCCGGCTGCAGCAGAAGGCGACGTCAACCCGCTGCCCCGGCTGGAAGCACCGGTAAGAGAGGGGGGAGAGCGGGGGAAGGGGGGTGAGCGGGGGAAGGGGGGTGAGGGGGGGGAGAGAGTGTGTGTGTGTGTGTGTGTGTGTGTTAGTTAGTTAAATGGGGGTATAGTGTGTGTGTGTGTTAAATGGGGGCATAGGGCATTTCTGGAGCGGCGTTAAGGGGGCATTTAATAGAGCACTCTGCCTCCTGAAATGCCTTATACCTCCCTATATGCCACTCTGCCCCATAATATGCCTTTTAACCCCCTAAATGCCAGAGTGGCATATAGGGGTATAAAGCATTTCTGGAGGCAGAGTGCTCTATACAATGCCTTTTAACTCCCTTAATGCCACTCTGCCTCCTGAAATGCCTTATACCTCCCTATATGCCACTCTGCCCCATAATATGCATTTTAACCCCCTAAATGCCAGAATGGGATATAGGGGTATAAGGCATTTCTGGAGACAGAGTGGCACATAGGGGGTCAAAAGGCATACCATGGGGCACAGTGGCATATAGAGGGTTAAAAGGCATATCATGGGCCACAGTGCCATATTGGAGTGGCAAGCCTGGGGGCAGATGTGCGTAACTGGGGGACAGGTTGGAAAATACAAGAAATAAAAACAAAAAAAATCTTTTTCTCAATCATAGCTTTTATTAAAAAAAATAGTTTACATGAATTAACATTTACTGGTAAAAAAAATTTCCTTTGGGGTCGTCTTATATTCAGGCTTTTTCTTTTTTTCCTAAGTTAATATTCAGATTTTGGGGGGTCGTCTTATAATCAGGGTCGTCTTATAATCGAGCAAATACGGTATTTAATGCATTTATTAAACATTACATTATTCTACTGATGTTTCTATTGCAACCCTAATATATAACTTTATTTGCACCATTGTGTTTATCTTCCTAACCACTCCATTAAACTACATCTGCCCTAACATGTACTCTACCTGGTCATTTGTGAACCCAGCATCATAACTTTTACCAGCTCAAAACCTACCCAAAACCGCTTAATACAATGTAACCTCAGACCTGCAAACATTGACAGATTAATATATTCAGTATTATACTCTAAAATTGATGTATGCTGCACTATAAAAAAAAGCATATGGAGAAGTAGGAATAATATTTGAGGGTACACTTTCTACAGATATTTCACAAGGGGTTTTTGAAACATTGAGTTCACAACCTCCATAAAATCTTACTTAGTGAGAACATGCAGAATTCCTTAAAACTGTAGTCGTAAAAATAATATAGCATTACCTGGGGGATTAGATCGATTTTTTAATCATTTTTGATAATGTGATAATTTTAGCACTGTTAGTATGATTTGGGAACTGGGTTGGGAACCTCTGCTCTTATTATAACCTCAGTACCAGATAGTAACAAATGAAACATGAATGTTCCCGTACCAACTTTCTTACCTTGTTTGGCACCGTCTGCCGTAGTGGTGGTAGCCTGTTCAGTCGGGCATGGACAGGAGCCATGGCATCTTACAGTCAGCTGTTTACTGCTAAGACAAGCCTGTTGCTCTAGCTTGCACTGATTCAGGAGGAATAACAGCATGCAGTTAGAAAGTCCTTGACCCCAAGCAGAACAAAGGGTTTCAAAATTGTTAATATTTACATTTTTAACCATAGATGCAGAAGATGCTGGATTAGTTTTGAAATAATGAGGTAAGAAGAATTATATATATATATATATATATATATATATATATATATAAGCACTTATCTTCTATATTTTTATTGAAAATTATTAAAAATGGCAAATTAGTGTCAAGGATTTTCTATTTTTTATTGAAAGTTATTGCCACTTTCAATAACTTTCAAAAAAAATATAGAAGATAAGTGCTTCAATGGCCTGTCTAATCCTTAACTGGTATTAACACTGATTGTAAATGCTTGTTTGTAATCCAATACCCAACTAAATAAGATATAGTGAAATCAGTGCAAAGCAGCATCAATGGAGTGTGCTGCACTTATGTGTAACTTAAGTAGATACATTGTTACCCGTACATTACAAACTAAAAATATATATTTCTACTAAGAAAACAAAACACACAGCAAGCTCCTGAAATAAATACCAAAAAAAGGCAAAAACACCCTAAACCAATGACAATTTATGAGATACAATCACTAAACTGTTGCATAAACTTGCAATTTATTTATATAAATATATCTGTGAATCATGTAGCATAATCATGATAGATTTGCTACTTTTTATGCAGAGCAAGCTTAGGCTATTCATTTTGTATATGACAATGTTTACTAACCACAGAGCTGTATGTGTGGCCATCAGAGCCACAGACAGATGCAGGCTGGGTCACGACACAGGGCTTGCAAAGGGTCTCTTTGTTTCCATGGAGTTTCACATTAGGTTGCTTGATTCTGTTCAAGGAATACATTAGGGAGTTAAGTAGGGAGAACATCATCTCTGTGAAAGGCTTCCAGAAAAGATTTCATGTACCTTTTGTTTTTTTAATGAGAAAAAATAACATAAAAGTCAGTTTTCTAAGCCAATAGATGATCCTTAGACCTGTTTCTTTCTTCAGTTCTGAAAGTTCTCAAAGTTTTTTCTCCCCATACAGGATATATATACAATAAAATGACAAGGCTATTTATGTGCTTTACACAAACATAACATATTCCAACTTAATAAAACCAAGGATAGCAGTATATGAAAGGCAAATAGTAATTGCCTGACAGCGCAACACACTAACCCCATATTCTGCTCCATTGGCAGAACAGGTGCTGCGGTGTGTGGCCTTAAAATGCCAGGGACCGGCTGGCAATCAGGTAGCCGCTGGGCTTTAAGTTCCAGAGTTGCCCTGTCATTGCTAGTACCGCCCTGCTTTTCCCTGAATTCGGAGTATATTATTAAATTGAAATTTATTGAAAGAGTATAGTGTATGTAACACAAATAATATCAGCAATAAAATCAATGTAAAAAATTATTCTTAAAGAACAAATGCCAAAAACTTTTGTACAGGGCTATCACTTAAATCTCACTCTAATCCTCCAACTGTAATATCGTGTAGCTCTACTTTATGTATATGCCCGACATATCCGCTCACAAAAGAACATCATCAATATACACTGCCTCTCACCTGTGCTCTAACTTCTTGCGACTGACGCACATGGCTTTCTGGTAACCATGGGCAACACAAACCTTGTGTCTGCTACATTTCACTTTTTGGCAGGGGTCCTTTGTGGTGTCAAGAGCTGAAAACAGAACATACAAAGTTAGAAAAGGTTTATTGCTAAAATAAAAAAGTTGTATGTAAAACAAGGCAACAATGGAAACATGAATTTGGACTTTAATTTGACTCTTTTAATTAATATTATATGATATTTACTACAGACTTCATCGTCTACAAGCTCTGCTTCCTTATTAGCTTATTCTCTTTCTTAGTGTTTTGAACTGTTTTGGAAATATAGCAACCGCCATCTTCTAAAACACTTCCTTTAAACAGACCTAAATCTCTCCTACTGTGAGTTACTAATGAGTCTTGAGATCTTCTCTAATATACTAAAACACGTGTCTTTATCTTTAATGTCCATTTTGCATGTAGTCCAAATCAGAGAATGGGTTCTTAGTTACTACAGGTACAAAATTAGACTTCTGCTTCAGTTTCCTCCTCCCCTGGCTGCCTATTCTGAAACTAAGACGCATTAGTATATAAAACTCTTGCACATGCTCAGTAGTGCACCTACTGAAGGACCAGGCAAGGGCACACCATCAGTGTTCAGATAGCATACATGGAAAGAGCAGATGCTTAACTTCCATTGAGTAGAAAGGAAGTTCTACTAACGTGTACAAGAAGGACTGCTTTCAGTAGAGGCAACTGGGGAAGATGTGAAAAGAGAGAATAATTCAATAAAGAAAACAATGTTTGCACGTGCATTCAAATGCACTGGAGTCCATGAAAAATGTATTCCAATCAACATGAAAATAGGGCTGAAGTGCTCTTTTATTAAGTAAATATCAGACAGGCACTAGCATTAATCGAGTACATGTGAAGGACCAACTGTTATATAGGAGATGACCATAGTGTTATGGATGAAGTTTCATGATATAGGAAATGCTTAAATATAGGAAGTTTAGAAGTAAGAATTTGGTTAAACAACAAGGCTTCTTAAAAAAAAAACCTAAAAAAACTCAAAAGAGTTTATGAAGACAAAGGTAGCTGTGGTAGATATAACATCAATCATTAAAATGGCTTTCTTTTTCTTTCTATTTATTTTTTGCTGTACTCTATTAGGTAGAGAGACATTGGCAAACCTGTTTAAGAGAATTTTATATGCATTCACTAGGCAATCTCTGATCAGGAATAAATTGAGGTCTTTAGTTCCCATCACAGTCTTGATAAGTGTTAATGCATAACAACAACCCCGTTCCTTTATATGTACCTAGCCTGCCAGTGGGGAAACGTAACAGACTCAACATCAGTAAGAGCTACGGAAAATGTCAAATTACCAGAAATAGCCTGCGTTATAAAGTATGGGAAAGGCAAAGGTAAACACCTCCAGGCTTCAGGACAGAGATCTGACTAAAATCCCCTCTGGCACTAATGACTTACTAAATAGGTGTTTGTGAATGGATACTTCTATCAATCTATACTTCCGTCTATCCCTAAGGAAAGGCCAAGTCGCAGTACAATCAGAGCACAACTGCCTGAGCTTGAATTGTTTCGATTTAACAATCATATTGAAATGTGAATTCTATGGGTTAGACTGGAAAACCTGAATCAGAATTAATAATGAAATAAGGAGATGTTAATAACCAGGTATTTTATCACATTAATGTTCTGCTACGGTTGCATGGTCAGGTTTGTCTATTCCAGTGTAGATCATGAACAGCCTAATTCAATTCAACATAGAACACGTTTGCTGTTAAACCAGATTGGAGGAAAGTGACAAGGGAGGGACAGATAAATCAGGGGAGAAATATGCTATAGATCGGAAAGAAAAGAAAGAGCGAAAAGAGGGAGGCATAAAAATGTCCTTAAAATGGTGCAAATTAGATTTTTGAAGATTAATGCAAATACTTAACTACCTTCATCTCCTGGCTGGTTATCCTCCCAACTCTTGATATAATCATCCTAAAAGTAAAAGCAAAAGCCACAATCATTATTTCTTTCCATTACTGCAAATAAAAATCAAACTAGAGATAGATGGGACATTTCATATTTGTAGCTTGTGAAGAGTGTTGAAGCCCATATAGTGGAATGGTTACTGGTTGGCGCATGATGACATGTATATTTTAAACCAATATAGAAGAGCAGAGATCTGAGTTTGCTGCCATATCATGACAGAACAATAATTTCAACTTCTTCCAATTAAGCCTTAGAAGGTAGACTTTTTGGGAGTTTGAGTTCAATGATTCCTCTTTGTTTGAGGTGGTGTGTGCTTGAGAATGTCTGAGACAGCAGACATCTGAAAAAATAAAATACTAAAAAAAATACTTTGTTCTTATAGCAGAATAAACTGCCATAAATAATTTATAACCCCTTAAGGACAATGGGCGGTCCCAAAACCCATTGAAGACAATGCATTTTGAGCCCGTACATGTACTGTACTGTGGTAAACTGGAAAAAGTCTGAGAAAATATTATTAAAATATAATATCTGCTAGGAACAAATCTTTTGTGACTTGTAAGGGGTGTTTATGTCAAATCAAGAGAGGTCATACTATATGAACTAAATAACTATCAGGTGCTTTCAAATTCTGCGCTCCTTTGCTTAACACTGCAACACTAATTCCTAATAGCATATAGTGCTGGGGAAAGTTATCTGCCCCTTTCCCATTTCTACTTTTGCATATTTGTCAGGAGTAAATGTTTCCGATCATCAAACTAATTTTAATATTAGACAAAGATAATCATAGCAAGCACAAAATGCACAAAATACTGTCCACTGTGGTACACAACTGCCTAGGATAGAACAGGAAGCAGCTCCTGGAAAAGTCTGAGGAAAAAATGGTATATTAAATGTCTTCTAGGAACAAATCTTATGTGACTTCTAATGTGGTGAAAATATTATCTATGTATTGTACAAGGGCAATATTTATATTTTTTCTTCTTCCATAAGCATCTTAACTTCATAAGCTAAATATGAGCATATATCCAAACCTGAGCATATATCCAAACCTGGCTAGTTTATGTTTCTCACTGAGGGACATGATTTTTAATAGATGTCAGATGCTCAGTAAAATATGTCCAACAGCTTGAAGAATTAATGAAGTAGCTGAAAACCAAACCAGAAGCATTGGTAAGAGGTGAGGAAAAATCTTCATAAATATACAGGAATAATGTCAAGACAACATTGGTCTAAGATGCAGACCTTGAAATGTTTTCACGTAACATACTCACATAACAAAGGCAACCCTTTCATAACAGAGTCTTGTCACAAAGAAGACAACCATTTTGTGATATAAGCATGTGCCTTATAAAGGCAAGAAATTTAATTATTAATGTTGTGCATCCACAACACCTACCGTAGCGTGCCCTTATCCAATAAAATGTTCTTATATTTCTCAACAGTCCTTTCAGCCCTCTTGGCAATTGTACGTGGTGTGACAGGGTGAAAGATGGCTTCTATGTAAGGAGGAGATTGGAAAGAGCAGTTTATCCCAGTGACTAAGGGGTTAACTGCTGGTCCAATTAACACAGGTGCCCCAGGTTTAAATCTGCACTGAGATAAATGCAGGGTGGAGGAAACAGCCTCTCTCTCTGACTGAGAACAGCCAGTTGCAATTTGTCCACATCTTGGAAGGAATGAGAGGAGTACCTGAGCTTCAGTGTGCTACAAGGTGGGCTGGTAGGAGAGATGACTTTTGGGAAGTATATTCTGTTTTCTTTTATACTGGAAACCAGCTTAGCTGGTCAGTTCTGTGTTAGTCAGGGAAGGCTACTGTTTCGTAAGCTTCCTAAATAGGAGTAGGTTTTTCTTTGTATGTCTGAGTTGGTGCAATAAAAGCCTGGAAACATATTGGGTCTCCGCTGCTCTAGAAGTGTCCTAAAAGGTACTTTACTACAGTAGAATAAAAGTGGATTGTGCATATTGGAACCTTAAATTTAGTTTTTCTTGCTTCTCAAATTATAGTCCAAAAACCATCAAGGTGTTGACATAAGATATTTGTATGAAACATTAGCTATTGTTACGTCTACCTCCTCTTTGAGACCGCGTCAGCTAAAGCAACAAGTGGAGTGATGTTTGTGTACAAACACTATTGTGAAGAGAAACTTTGAGAACCCCTGATGTTAGCTTTGTACTTTGGTTAACGTAAACATCCCTTGTTGTTGTATCAATGCTATGGCATTCCACACAATGGTTACCACCTGCTCGAGCCTGTTATTGCTGTAGCAACATACTTAAACCCTAAAAACATCTTTTCAAGTATGATAGGTTATTGATTTGCCACAGTACAGCTGTTACAGTGTCAACCCATTCATCCACAAAATATTGTTTTTGCTGTCACTAGGGACTTGTAGATACAAGCCGGATTTTATTTCTGAAATGAAACTTCAGGTTTTTTGTCAGGTGCATCAAAATAATTCCAAACTTATTGTGTCATCGCTCATGTTATCTTTTCAAGAAATTTATTTACAAGTGCTACGATTTTTTTTTTCTTTACTTATGGCACTTTATTAATGTTAAACGGACACTCATGTGATTGAAATATATAGAGGTTTAAAATAAAGTATAGGAGAGGCTTTTATTTCAAATCAAAAGATTATGTGGACTAAATTACGGTACTATCTGGTGCTTTCAAATTCTGTTTAGCTTTGCTTACCACTGCATTACTAATATTTTGCCCCTTTCCGATTGCTTCTACTTTTGCATATTTGTCACGCTTAAATGTTTCAGATCATCAAACTAAATTTACTATTAGACAAAGGTGACCATAGCAAACACAAAATGCAATTTTTAAATAATGATTTCATGAATAGAAGGGGGGGGGGATATTCAACCCTACCTGAAAAGTAACCCCCCCCCTTAGTTACTAAATAAACCAATTAACCAAATGTAATTGATGAATGAGTTAAATTTCACTAGACACAAAAAGGCATGATTCCCGCCAGCCCTATTGATTTGCAACATCAGTTAAATAGAACCTGTCTAATAGAAACTGTATAGTAGGCTAAAAGGTCTCAAAAAGCAGCACATGGTTCAGCGATCTAAAGAAATTCAAGAACAGATGAGAGACAAAGTAATTCACATCTGTCAGTCTGGAAAGGGTTACAAAGCCATTTCTAACAGTGGTGAACCTTCCCAGGTGTGGCAAGCCTACCAAAATTCCTTCAAGAACGTATCATGTGACTCATCCAGAAGGTAATAAAGGAACCCAGGATATGTAAAGATCTGCAGGACTTGCCTTAGTGAAGACCAGCATTCATGATTCTCCCATGCAATCCATGGGAGAGTTGCAAGGCAAAAACCACCGATGACCAAAAAGATTACAAAGCCTTGTCCCACATTTGCCAAAAAACATCTTGGTGACCCCAATGACTTTTGGGAAAATATTTTGTGGACTGATATGCTCAGTCAAAAGCTGAAACTTTTGGAAGGCTTGGGTCTTGTTACATCTAGCGTAAAGTTAACACCGCATTCTACGGTAAGAACATCATACCAACAGTTAAACAGGATGGTGGTAGTGTGATGGTCTGGGGCTGCTTTCAGGCTTCAAGACCTGGGCAACTTGCCATAAATTACGGAACTATGAATCCCTAAACTGTTTACTCCCTAAAACAAAATCGTGAAGGAGAATGTCCAGTCATCGTTCGTGACCTAAAGATCAATCGCAGTTGAGTTATGCAGCAGGACAATAATCTTAAACACACAATAATGTCCACCTCTGAATAGCTCAAAAGAAGCAACGTGATGTTTTCTTGCCTAGTCACGGGTACAGGCCAACAAAACGGTATGCTTATTTTATTGTTATATAAGATCGCAACTTTCCTGGCAGCCCCACTTTAGTGACTAAGCACCAAAGGAACATCCAATATGTTCCAACAGAGTTTTGTGATATAATTTATCATATTACTAATCCTACTTAAAAAGTAAGTATATGAGCATAAAACCTGAAGCACAGAGAAAATCATTATTATAACATTAAAGGGAAACCATGGCCCATCATTCCTTAGGTACCTGATCCATGCCAATTGTGATGAGAAAAAAAATGCACACAAGACACTGTCAAGAAATGGTTACCTGCTGTAAATAATGTACTGTAAATACCTACTCTGTCCTTTGAAGGGCAATGTTCCATACAATTAAATTATCAGATTATTATATTATCAGAAACTGTCATGCCCACACAAACGACTGTGTGAAATGGCAGATGTCTTTATCATAGATAGCCTTTGTTATATTGTACAAAAGAATTAACTCACAGCTTTGTGGCTCTTTTTGGACTAAATGTCCATGACCTTCACACAGGTTTTGGCTCGATGCAGGCAGAGGATCAAATAAGCTGGCTATAAATCACACTTTAAATGGCCCCTTAGAGGATACACCATGAGATAATTTGCCTTTAATGAACCCATGGCTCCAAATCAAACTACTGTTATGTGGGGCCTGAATCTGTAGGTGCAGTGGGGACCGCATCCCATGCCTGAGATATAATTCTATTAAAACCGTACTTTGTTTACAAAGGACTTGTTATTTAAGCCTTCACATATCATCATTCCTTTTTTGAAACTCAGTTTTAGTCTTTTTCTTTCTAATTCAAAAAATTATTTTGTGCACATTAAACTTATTTTCTGGTCTTCTCATTACCACTTGGTATTTAGGAAATGATTAACTGAAGGACAATTGGTTAAAGATCACTTGGTGTCAAAACATAACAAATCTCTGAGAGCTTTGGAGGCTTGATTTGAGTGCGTATGAAAAATTGCAGTCTAATCCAGTCAGTTTTCAAAAGAGATAAAATAAATAAATAAAAAAGGAAACACCATTCAATATAAAGAAAAAACAAAATACAGACCTCCACCTCCTGGTCCCAGACAGTAACGAAGCATGAAAGGAAAAATATACATAATGTTAGTTTCAATATACAACTACACCATATTATATTAACAAAATAGTACAATTCCTAAAAAAAAAAAAAAGCCCCGGAAAAAAATTAATACCATCCCAAAATTGTACATGTATGGACATACCAGGGAACTCGGGGTTCTCTGGGTCACCCTAGGGAAACTTTTTGGGTTGCAGATTGGCGTTGTGGCTTCCTACCCACATCCTCATAGGGGGGCTGTGGGTAGCCAAACGGATTACCCAGGTATTTCCCAATTTTTTTTTTTTTTATTTATTTATTTTTTGTTCAGAATACGGACAAACCATGCACTTTTTAAATGTATATTTGATGCATTTGAGAACACATAGTTCTTAATATCACTGTTGCCTATGATACGATGTAATAGGTGGGGACCAACTGGTATTGTCCAACTAATGCAAAATAATATTTTAATTAACCATT
The DNA here is from genome assembly GCF_027358695.1 of Spea bombifrons. NCBI lineage: Eukaryota > Metazoa > Chordata > Amphibia > Anura > Pelobatidae > Spea > Spea bombifrons. Next base: position 12,460,527 of record NC_071097.1, read on the forward strand.
TTCAAGTTTACTGAAAACAACTTTAAAAAAAAAACAAAAAAAAACACAGAAATCACTTCCGCAGTAGATAATAAACTTGCAGCACTCCTAAAAAAAAAAAAATTAGAGTGAAAAATGTGCAAAATGATTTGCCAAAACACTCTGCAAAAGAGTGCAAATTATTCTTTAGAGATATAGTTGCAAAACAATTGTTAAACAATAAATAATTTATAACAGTCCTAATAACCCTTTTATGTTTAAAATAATTTTCTAAGCTGTATTGAAACAGTTCAAAAACACTTATAAGTCAAAATATGTAAATATCTTTGGCATGCTATAACGTAAGAATGCCTTGCAAGCAAGCAGCATAATAGTTTTGGACCGGTACTGTGGTGTGCTGCCATATAGTACTCTTAAGTAAGTAATATCCCTTGCAGCAAGCTGCTTTTGGAAGCCATGAGATTAATCAATGGTGTCATTGTTTAGTTCAAACATGGGGGCAGCACTGGCAAGGGAGTGCCAAGGCAGGCGCTCTGCACCTTATAGTAGCAGGCAAGCGGCTGCCACAATTAGAACCACATGGAAACAGATCAACTGAATAAAATGTGCAAACTCTGCATTGTGGGTATAGATTAAATGAGAACCATATAGAAACATGGCGATCAACAGGGTCACGTGCAAACTCCGCATTGCAGGTATAGATCAAATGAGAAACACATAAAAATCTAGAGATCAACTAAGTAACACATGCAAGCCCTGCACTTCAGGTACAGATCAAATGGAAACCACATGGAAACAGAGATCAACTGAATACCATGTGCAAACCCTGATTTACAAGTATTGATCAAATGCAAACCACGTAGAAACAGAGATCAACTGAGAGACACATGCAAAGCCTGCATTGCAGGCATAGATCAAATACAAAATATACAGATTAACAAAAATGCCTTACTTTTTCAAATATGTATTTTAACAAGATCTATAATTTTAAGAAAAATGTACGTGTAAGAGTATAGTATTTAGACAGTGTGTGTATGTATGTATATATTGTTGGAGTGGCTGTGCATATGTATGTTCAAGTGTATGGTGTTGGAGTGGCTCTGGGTACATATGTATGGTGTTAGAGAGTGTGTGTATGTATAACTGTAGAGCTGCCCCTGACCATCATCACACCAACTCACATCATAATTCATATGTCCTCCAACCACCATATTCATACCTCCTACCCTCATCGTCGTATCCCTCACCACCATCACTTCCATCCCCTATCATCATCTCCCTGTATGTCTGCCCATCAGCATCGCTTCAGATATGATGTCATGTGTGGTGCTGGCAGAGGTGCAGACAGATCTGTTTTGCAGCCAGGGATGCGGCAACACATGTATTCACGTGACCAGCCTCAAACCAGTCCCAAGTAGGGCTCCAGGTGAGGCAGCCTACCAGAAAGGCCAGTCCAGACCTGCTTAGGGTATGTAAAAATCTAAAGCTTCCCCTGGCCTGAAACTCCTTCCCAGAAACAACTAGACAGAGTATTATAATCCTGACAGAATTGTCTGACTATTAACATGGATCATTAATAAACAGTTTGTCTGTTTTCCTGAAAATCTGGTGAGTCTATGGAATCAACTATCTGTGCTTCAGTTGAAAAACTCCAACCAGTCACCAAAAAACACAAATATTGATGCTACCATTTGCTATATTAGTATTCAGATGACTTAATATTGCTTGCTGCACAAGTAATCGCCCACCTTGGGGAATGAGAAAATGCAAAATTAATTCAGAATTGTGTTTTTTTTTTTTTTCTTTGCTATTTGGTAGCTGCAAATGACCATAGCCACTTTCCTGGCTTTACATGCCAGTGCTCTGCCCACACATTCCCTGTAGTTATTCATATCACAGTTTTAGGCCCTTATCTATGTTTGCCACATTGTGTCCAGCCATTTCACGGCAAGTGTGGATAAAAGCAACGTGTTGATAGCAGCATAAAATGAAAGGGGACCTTGACACTTCAGCAAAATGATCTAAACTTCATGAGCAGATGTAATTAAAACTTGTGGTGCAGGAACTTTGAGAAATAGTTTGTTGTTTTGAAAAATTGTTAGTGCTTTTCAAATGTATTTTACTCGGGGGGGGGGGGGGAGTTGCGCTTTGTAGCAAAACGTAGCGATGCAAAGCCTAACTAAACCAATCTACAAAAGGTAGGAACATATCCATAGGTACGAGATCACTTACTGGAGAGGAACAATCATGTATAAGAAAGATAAGATGGGTTTCTAATTCAAATATATTTTCTTTAATTTGTAAACCATACAAAATAGGTTTCCACATCTACTAAATAAGTAAGAGAACAATAAATTACGTGTAAATGCATTAGACAGCATTTTACAATGTCTCAAAAAAAATCTAAATATACCAACAATAACTTTTGCTGGTATTTCTTGTGCTACCACCAAGCCTCAAGTATTAAGCCAGTATCACAACCTCATGCTGACGAGTCCCATTAAAAATGAAATGGCTGTCCATGAGTGGTGATCTGGCAGTCCATGAGTGGTGATCTGGCAGTCCATGAGTGGTGATCTGGCTACTGCACCTCTTTCCCGAGTTTTGTCTAAAGGCTGTCTTGTACAGAGGGCAATTACTTTCAAGGGATCCATGTATAAAGTGGATATAGAGGCAAAAGGTGATAATTGTTGACCTTATTTGCATGCGCCTACCCAGAATCCCTTGTGGTTGTGGCAGCACCATGAGATTTCTGAGGGGAAAAACAAGCCTTCAGGCTTGTCTGGTGTCTGTAGATGAGTGTGTAATAATGCTTCTACTACCCTCAAAAAAAAATGTTTCTCAGTGAGAGCTGGGTTCATGCATCCCTATCATGGACCAAAGGACATTGAGATGCTATACAAATTATACAATACAATTTTATGTGCTTCATGTCCTATTCTGGTAATGCTATCAACCAAGGTTCATAAGACCAATTTTAGTCTTTGCTTTCCCAGCTAAGCAAATATTTTAGAAGGGCAAAAAACATGGTTACGCAGCTTATGCATCGACTGAGACCAGATATAGCCATAGTTGCCTGAGAGGGGGGAAAAAAAAGGCTTCATTTTAAGGTAATAGTGTTATGAAGGCTACACGCAAAAATATGTGAAGTTGCACAAGTCTTTATGACCTCAAAGTCCCCTTTATTCCATCTGAAGAAGAGACATCTGAGGTCCTGAAAGTATATGTAACATTACCTTGTCCTGTGATGGGTCAATAAAAGTTATCGAAGATATCTAAAGACTCCATGCCTTTATAAGCAAACTAATGAACGGAGCAAACCATTCCAGATAAATTAGAATATCATACATGATTTCCTAGAGGTGTACATTTAAATAAAATAAAAACAGCTGTAAATTCATTCAAGACAGTAAGTGTTCTGCACTAGAAACAGAATGGAATTACACTTAGCGTTTGACCATTTATCTATCTGCTTTTGTGTTCTACATGTGTGCCAAAAAAGAACATTGCCAAACAAGCAGTTTGCAAGCCTTTAGGGCTTAACTGTACGCAATAAACTTTTTCTTTTCTGTAAGGGTTTTTCAAAACAGCCTTTACTCAAGGTGTATAATAGGAATGTGTGGTATAAACATTAATTGGCATATGTCTTGTATCAAAGGAAAACTGTTGACATTTACCCGTTGTTTGGTAGATGTAATAATTGAGATATTAGGGGTATTAGAAAAAATACAATTAGAAGGTTTAGCTTTTTATGTTCCTGTTTAATGAGCACAACCCTTGTGATGGCACGGCACAGCGCACATATAGTGGACAGACCACCTATGACTCCACGTGGGGGGCGTTGGAAGTCCCAGTGGGGGACTTCGGAAACCTGGTAAGTATATCCTTACTGTGGAGAATGCTTCTCTCTTTACAGTGATACTGAAATGGTCCAGAATATAAAATCAGTTTAAATGCTGCCCTAAAATTAAATTTCCCTGTACATTTGCTAGTAAAATGTGAAGGTAGAAATTTAGCTTATCAATACAAATACATCTTTACTTTTTCCAATTTAGGATTGCTGCCAGGGGAATTAAAGGCTGTATACATGTATTTGTTTATCTATGTTAATGCAATTATGTGGATATATGAGTATGTTTTACAACAATAAGATGTTCACTCTTGCTGTACTCAACTGAAGGTAGTTGTCTACTTATTGGGTACACATGGCAAGGTGTGCATGCTGGCTGGTGCTGGAAGTGATTTCGGGGACAAAAGGAGGATACAATCTGGGTGATCTCTGGGAGTGACTACAGCTCTCTTGGTGAACCTGTTACAGCCCCCCTCCCAAGCTCAAACCTACCCCCATGTGTCCTCGGGGGATTACCGTGACTAAAGCATTCACAGAGACACACACATATTTACATACCCCCCCCCCCCGATCTGCTAATGGATTTGCTTGATTTTTTTCATATAAATTGTGATAAGGTGCAGGTCCCCCCTAGGAATTGTAGAGAGTGGTATGATATTTAGCCCCAGGGGGACTATGTGTTGTGTGCACCACAACAATATAATTAAATATGGGCCCCTGGGGTGGAGCATACGGAGAGTGGAGAGGGGCGTTGCTCCACCCTGCAGTTTACATAACCCTGGAGTGAAATAGAATCCAGGCCAGTAGTTTAGGCTGACTCTAAAGCACTGCTCAGCTGCAGTGACTGCAATACAAGATTGGCTGGTAGACGGAAGCAAAAAGGAGGTTGTTTGAGGGTTGGAAGCAACAAGGATGAATGGGCAACTAAGTGGCAGTCTGTGATTTGTTTAGTTTATACCCTGATAAGTAAGGGACATCTATGTTAGTAAGAGCTCAGATGAGCTCCAGCCTCCTTTGTATCAGCGGTTCAGGCTGCTGCTGGTGGTGTAATGGTGTGGGGGACATTTTCTTGGCAGACTTTGGTCCCCTTAGCACCAATTGAGCATCGTTTAAACGCGACAGCCTACCTGAGTATTGTTGCTGACCATGTTCATCTTCTGATGGCTACTTCCAGCAGGATAATGCCCCATGTGACAAAGCTCGCGTTATCTCAAACTGGTTTCTTGAACATAAAAATGAGTTCACTGTACTCCAATGGAATCCAGTCACCAGAACTCAATCCAATAGAGCACCTTTGGGATGTGGTGGAACAGGAGATTTACATAATTGATTTAATGCTAATTGGGTATGCTAATGTGTGTGTTTATGTATGTGTCTGGCTATATTACTATGTGTTTGTATGTGTCTGGGTATGTTAGTGCGTTCGTGTGTCTATGTATGTAAGCGTGTGTGTGTTCATCTCTGTGTCTGGATATGCTAGTGTGTGGGTATGTGTGTAAGGGTAGTGTGTGTGTTTTGCATATGTTATTGTTAGTATGTGTGTCTGGGTGTATATTTGTTACTGTGTCTACATATGTTAGTGTGAGTGCCCCTCCCGAGATCACGCCATTGGCAAATCCTCATATTCAGTTATGAGGGGCACATATCACAGTATGTATAATATAATGGCTGTTAATATATGAATAATCCATATACCTTATTTTTTATATTACTGACCTTGTTTTAAATAACATCATTCTCAATGAGGTCATGTGTTAGTTGTTAGTGCAGGCGAATTAATAACATTCTAAATCTGGATATTTTAAAGCTTGTTTTGCTGCATGATCCCACACAGAAAGTGAAGGGATAATTCTCCATGACTTCATTGCCAATCTTCTTACAATTGGAATTGCAGTCTTCCTTCCTCAATTATTAAGGTTTATCTAAACGGTAATATAGAGAAAAGCCATTTGCCAAGCTGTATTGTTTGGACCATGGTCATCCTGCGGAATCGCCATTAGAGATATCAGAGGTAGTACCTCCACATCTTCAGAGGTTTGAGAACATACTATCTTTTTTTAAAAGTCACAGTGAAGGCAGAATCTGCAATATTCCAGTTATTCAAAGATTCCAATTTGTTCTTTTACTTTAATCCGTTTTATATATTTGACTGTACCTCCTCTTTTGAAAAGAAAATATCTGCTGTTTAATCTCTTTTGCTGCCCATACTTTAAAAACGTGAATCCTTTTTTAACCTGTACCACAAGCTGTTCTTAAGTGTTCATAATGATTGATTAGAGGGGGGGAACTGGGGCAAGCTACTCTAATTGGACTCCAAGACATGGTTTCTGAATTTCCATTCAAAGCAATATTAATTTTCCACTAAATGCTTTCACTCAGCTGACCGTTGGAAGAATAAGATGAGAAATAAACCCTGGAGCAGTGAAGTGAGAACTGAGAGAAGAGAGACATATAAATGGCTTTTCTGCATTATGCCTTAATGGTATAGGGGTCTCTTTTGTGTCTGTGCATTTGAAATAGTCTAATTTGATTCTGGAACAATGATTTGTGGATTCTTTGAGCATCAGTAATCTGTAAAATGGATAGAACAGAGTCAGACTGAAGAAAGGAGGTCATACCTTTTTATCTGGCCAACATAGAAAGAACAGTGCTGTGAAATATGATGGCGCTATAAAAAACAATAAATAATAATAATTCAATGCTGGCCAAATAACCTTCCATCTTCTATTTGACCAATGTAGTTATATCAAGAGAGAAGACCACATACATATGAGCTCTCAACAAAAAATGTTTTGGAATGTGGAAGAATGATTCAATTTGTAGACGTGATTATTGTGTATAAAGATATATAGACAAAAGCAAGTTTTCTGGAATGCAAGGTAAAATATTGAATGCAAATTTTTTTTTTTTTTAGATTACTAATGAAAAATCCAATATTTTAAGATGTCCAAAATTGTTTTTGTTCCTTCCTTAACATGTTAAATACTCTGAAGTATGATGTTAGTTTTTATTCTCCATTTTTGCCACTGTCATATATAACAGTCCACTCTACAGTCACTAAGATTATCAAAGCCTTCCAAAAACATATGTAGTTTAAAATTAAATTGGCCAAGTTTTATAATACTGTCAAATACGTAACTAAATATAAGATATTAATGATAGCAATAATTTTCTCCTGTGGCTACTAAAACAACAGTTTCCAAAATGTATGACTATCTTTGAAATGTGACAAGTGCTTATTTAAGCCATCATTTCCTGCTCAATATATACTTTTTTGTACAATTGTAGATATTTCTAATGTTTGTTTTCTATGATATGATTTTTCATACTTCGTGATAAATAATTATTACACAAGATGACCTTCACTGAGTCTTCAAGCAGGCATACCTTGTTCTTGTGCTCTAGGGCTATCAAATGCTCACGCTATATGAATCGCACTATGCAGGTTATTACATTTGATTAACATATTAATATGCGTGATGGGAAAATCTTAAATTCTGGATGGCCGTTACCCCTTTTGAAGTCTGAAAATTAACGTTACAGTTCCAGACGGAACAGGAGTCTTAAGTTATAGTTGATTCCTTTATTGGGCCAAGATAGAAAACAATGTAAAGTTTCTGTACATAAGCTTTTGGGATGCCAAGTTTCTTCTTCAGGTGGATTCCAGCATTTTCTATCTTCAATAAACATAAAATTAAAAAACTCATTTAGATTTCAGTTACTGAAGATGTCACTAGCCATTAACCGCCTCAGTACCATTTGATTACATTTGAATCTGGATATCCAATGTTTGAAACAATGGATATGGATTATTGATGGATAACCATTTCTTAAAAGGTTTATAGTACGTGCGCTACACCTGTTAGTGCATTAACAATATATCTCCAGTCATTATACAAACCCCCATATGTTACACTCTTCCTGGTGGCCTGCTACATTTAAAAACCAAATTAAATGATTTTCTGTGTATTGATTATTGTTAAACATGATTTCCTATTACAATTCCACCCTTCCTATCCATACTCTCACAAGAAGGATATGTTCTCTCCCCTCATCCAATACATTGACAATATTCCCAACATAAATATTGGCTTGTGACTCCATTTCGTGTAAGACCAATGCAAAAGTTATTAATGATCTAATGTTGCTGCAGATACAGAGGCCAAGGCTATATGCAAAAAGAATTCAGTCATCTATTGATTCAGATAATCTCATGATAAACCGACAGTATTATGATAATACTGTTTCATACAAGACAGTCAGGATATCGTTACAAAGGCATCAAAACTATACACCTATTTGAAGACCCTAACATATATAATATTAACTTGGAATTCTGTTCTTACCTAGGAGTGCTTAGGTTTAAACGAGACCATAATGTTTGGAAGACCTTCAACTGATGACAACTACATGGCAGAACTTTACTCTGAAAGCCCATTATGTCCTGTTTTGTACATTTTTCACATCATATTTGATTATATAAGGATTTTGCAGTATTCCCCATTTAGCGGCACGTCTGTTGTTGGTTCTCATTTAATACGTTTTATGCGTTATGGTATTGGCCAAGACTGTGGCTCACAGAAGTTAAGGTGGGGTAAGGAGCTTTATGTATCATATCCATACAGACTTTAAATCCCAGAGTGCCTATGCACAATCACCACTAACAAAACCAGTTTTGGGGACAGCGCATTAGCAGCAAATGAGCAAGGAGCAAACGCAATGACAGGAAATTATTGAAAGTGGGCAAAGCTTGGTGTGAGTTGGGGGAGCCAATATTTATCACTTCGAGGAAAAGCTTATGTCTGACTGGGGAGAGTCTACATGCTTCCTCTGGAGAATTGGATAACATTGTATCTGCTTCTTCTGAGGAAGCTGGGACCCGACGATCTTCATTGAGAGGCAATTAATATTATTTCCCTGGACTCACTGGCTACTTGTGTGAACTCCTTGGATATAGTGATATCTTGCAAGGACTTGGTGACCTACTGTTTTTCATTTGGAGCACATATTGCATCCTTATTTTATGAGTTCATATAGTATTTATTCACTGGTTCGTTGGCATATTACACTACTGTGTGTTTTTATATTTTTCTCCACATTACAGACAGCTAGTCTTGCAATGTATTAAGTAATGTAGCACAGAAAATAAAAATATGAATTGTCCAAAAGAATCCACCTAAATCTCCTAGTTGAAAGTCAATCAACCTACCAGTAAGGTATTCGTTTTTTCTTTGTTTGAAGATTAGAAATAACTATGGCTGCAGACAACCAAGGTCCCTTGACTTTTTTTTTTCTCTAACACAAGATATGAATGTAAATAAAGCAATTTAAGGTCATCTTAGATTATATATTTCACCTTCTTTGCCTAATTTTTCTCTGAACCCTACAAATTCTGACTCTTAACTCACCAAGCACTACAGAAAGTCCATGGCAGTGGCTGCAGTGAAACACTAAACGGCAATTCTCTTAACTAGAGTCCCCATGACAACCCACAGACTGCCTCATAATATATTCTATTGATATTGTGTTCAGGCTGGCAGAATTCAATAGAAATATGCCTGAAATTCTAACAAAGCAAATGATAAGGGTTTAATACCTTTCCTACTCTGCTTCAATCTAGTCTCATTCAGATAATAAGAACTTAACATAGTAACTTCCCTTTAAAAGTCACAATTTTATGTTATACCTTAAGCACTTCAGTAAACACTCTTGATTTATGCTTTAATACAACTGAATGTTGCTTTTTCTATAATATAAATATATGATGGCTGTATGGTCCCCTTAAATTTTTCTTGTGGTCGCCCGTGCATTCTGCAGAATTCCCCTTCTGTATATGCATTTGTCCCTTTGCCACCCCTTCAGCTATTTGCCATGCAGGAGATGCAGAAAGCAGGCACATGTGCAGAAAACCCTTCCATTGATTTAAATGAGGGCAATCTTCTCCCAAGCACAAAACACCACACCATTGAGGAGGTGTCCTCGTTCTCTCTGGTGCTGTTAAGGAAGACGTGGGATGAAACTGGGTCACATCACATCACTTGCCCTTTACTTGCCATTTTTGTATGACAAACATTCAAATAAGAGTTTTCATCTAGCTTAATTTTTATTCTTTGAATTAACAATCCTTATTGACAAATCAATGACATTATGCAGGTTGTAATTTTTGTTTATTCAGTTTTGGAAATACCTGCAATAATGCATTTCAACCTACTGTACTGTACTTGCTTTTCAGTTTTCTCTAGTAATTCAATTTTTTGCATATTGGAGCTCATTTTGCATTCAACTTATTTTACTCAATGGAAATCTGAACTTCTGTCTCACTTTTCTTCTTCCAGTACCCTGCTCCTACATAAAGCTTATGCAACTCACATACAACATATTGGCTGTGTTAAGAGGAAACCCAGGCTGGCCTTATCCATGCCATGGGATAGACATCCCAAGGTGATGAAGTCAAATACAGTGATTCTCATATACATAGTATTCCTTGCAAGAAAATAAGTGTTCAATATTTTATTACGATAAAAATGTGTGCTACTGATTCATTAACAAAACAGATACCAAACTGTTATGTTACTCTGCTTGTTGACTTATTTATAAACGTGCACAAAATATAAGTATGTTGCTGTACTTTGTACCATTTCCTGACTTTCCCCCAGCCTGTTTCCTAATCTCCATTTGACCTGCATGTGTAGTACACTTGAGAAATGAACATAACCTACAGCAACATATCTTACCTTAAAATAACAGCCTCAAGTGTCCTTTAAAAACCCCAAAGAACCCCACCAATGATCAGGGATTATTTATGACAAACCAGTGCTTCTATCAAGTTGGCACATTTAATTTGGCATGCCTAGGTGAGCATGACACAACAAACAGAACTAAAATGTTCCACAGGCCATTATAATTTTATCACCATAAAGTCTCACAGTGCCTTGGATTAATACTGCACAGGACAGCATGGGCTTGGCGCAGGACAGGTACCCAGAGCTAATGTAATTTAAGGTTTGAATGGTTCTGACATTTTCCAAGGAGAAACTCTGTGAGATACACGGTCACACTTAGCTGGAGAAGACAGGAAACCTATTACATCTGACACAAGTGACTGCTTCTTAAATAGCCTGGCAGAGAGAGATATCAGGATATGAAAGGGGAAAAATACTTAAATGTGTGAAGAAAAATACATCAATAGGAGGTTTAATCCTTAAAGAAATGCTTATTGCAATGAAGGGTTGACTCACAAATGAACCTTATTAGAATGTAGAGGGTCCACTGCTTGATGGGAAGTGTGCACATGTCCTGCTTGGTAAATGTTATGATATTCGTATAGTGAGAATTTGCTTGGTTATTCCCCCTAATAGGAAATCCAGAGTATGTCTATGGGGCACATCTATTGCCAGATGTGGGTTATTTACTTTAGCTAGACTAGGCTATATATATAATCCATAATAAACCTGGACACAGTCTCAGCTTTCTCTTCAAAACAGCATCAATTCTTATAGGTACACTTGCAGTATTTTAAGGAACTTGTATGTAGGTTGTTTCAAACATCGTGGAGAACTAGCGGTTCTTCTGTGGATTTAGGCAGTCTCAGTTGCTTCTCTCTCCATGTAATCCCTGCCTTGGCGATCTTGAGTTCAGAGCTCTGTGGGGGCCATACCATCACTTCGAGGACACCTTGTTCTTTATGCTGAAGAAAGTTCTTATTGACTTTGGCTGTGTTTGGGATTGTTGTCATGTTGCAGAATAAATATGGGGCCAATCAAATGCCTCCCTGATAGCATTGCTTGATGGATAAGTACCTGCCTGTACTCCTCAGGATTGAGGAGAAAATTATTTCTGACCAAATTCCCAACTCAATTAGCAGAAATGCAGCCCCACACTTGTACTTGTACCGCTCATTTTAGTGAACAAACTGCCTTCTGCTACAGCCAGCTATTTCAAATTTCGACTCATCAGTCCTGCACCCCAGTTCCTGTGTTTTCATTAATAGTTAAGTCGCTTGGTGTTTTCACATAGGAAGTATGGCTTTTTAGCTGCAAGTCTTCCATGAAGACTTCTCAGAAAAGTAGATGGGTGTATCGGGGTCACCCTGGTTTCTGTCAAAGCTGAGGTGCTGGCACTGCTGGAAATATTCCAACTGCAAAAAGTAAGCATGATGCGCTAGGTTTCCTTGACCGACCACTGTGTATCCATTCCTCAACATTGCCCTTTTCTTCGTGCTTCTTTAAAAGAGCTTGGACAGAACATCTGGAAGCCTGTGTCTACTTTGAAATTTCTGTCTGCGAGAGACCTTGCTGATGCAGCAAAACTACCTTGCGTCTTGCCATGGTGTATGACGTTTGACAATATACTGTCTTCAGCAGACTCGCCTTTTTAGTGAATTTGGCTGTTGCTCATCCAGTATTCCTTCTACACAGCTGTTTCTGTTTCAGTTAATCATTGTTTTTCAACCTACATCTTAAATTGATGATCCATAGCATCCATTTGGTATAACTGTTTAATCACACACCTAACTTTATGCCTACAAAATCCCTGACTTTGTGCAAGTGTGCCTAGAAGAATTGCTGTTTTTTGGAATTTTTTTTTTTTTTGCAGATTTTGAGAAATGCTCTGCAGTAAAGGTTTACAAATGTCGAGTAAGTAAAGCACCGAGAGCCAGAGAGTAACCAGCATACCTGAGAAGTCAATGGGTTTTATATGTATTCCCAACATCTATTTAGCACACGCTGGCATCCCCAGCGATAATAAATCCTGCCCACTGGCCACAACTCTAACCACGTATTGCAAAATAAAGGTGCCCCTTTTTAGCCATTAGCATTATAAATGATGGGCCTTGGAGGTGCTTGTACTGTCAACTACTGAGCGACTGAATGTGAAGGAGGTGGGCAGAGGTTTGCGGAAGGGAATGTCTCTGGATACTGAAAGGAAAAACAAGCAGAAATGTCATGTGAAATATGACAGCTGCCAAAGTAAATATTGTACATTTTAAAGGGATGTCAGGGATAACCAAGCTTATACAGATAGACTTCATAGATAAAACTCCAACAAGTCATGTCGTGTTATGAAACAATAGAAAAGCACAGGTGACAGAAATGGCCGTCACGTACACTTACTTACTATGCAAGTTAGCAACTGTGACAAGCTTAGAATTTATAACCTAAAGGAACACTACGTTTCTGTTTTTGTGTTAAATGCATATTGGAGGCTCATTTGCATGCAAATTGGTGCTGGCATCTATAGAAAACAGCGTGCATGGCACATTGCATTCCTTGCACATGCTTAAAAGAACTACCATTCCAGTCAATGGGAGATGAGCACCCATTTAAATCGATGGGCATAACGGCATCTTATGATGTTTTACTAGCATACATGAGATGGGCTGCTGCTTAAGTGACTTTACTGGGAATGCTACTGAGAATGTGCCAGAAGCTTACATGCTAACGCTTCCTCGTTTCTGCAGAAGTAGCCAAGGGATGACTTAAATGAGACCCCCTAAAAGGGTACTGGACCCCCATTTTAGGAAGGTTATTGGGACTGCAATATTATATTGACTTGCAACGTCAAGGTTTAATAATATTTCGTGTTTCCACCTTGTATTAACCCCTTCAGTACCTGAGGTTTTTCATAAATCAAATACTTCAGCTATTTTGCCATTTTTACCATGTGTTATTCCCTGTGAATGGTGTACCCATGTAAACTATATTTTGTGCCCTGCCTGAAGGGCTTCCTGCCGTGTTCCTGTCTAGTACCCTGCCAGAAAGATTCCAGTGGTGTTCTTGCCACATTGTCCAGTCTGTGAGCTTTCCAGCCTCAGCATCCTGTCCAGAGACTTTCTAACCTGTGTGCTTACCTTCAGCCTGTACTCTGCCTGTGCTTTGACCTGCCGTGTTACCAGACCTGTTTGTACTTTGTCCAGCTAGCACACTGCGATATAGACTTATCTTGTGTGAGATTCTTCTGTACTTACCTGTTTGTTGTTATGCATCGCGGGGTACAGATGGAGCCCCTTACCTGACCTACTTACCTGAGTCTTGACACATAGCCTCCTTCAATAAGGTGAATGTCATCACTCTGAAAACCCAATTTTTTGAGAAACGTATAATCTTTCTCTGTAATAGGCAGCTAGCATCCTGATCAAGCCATCTGACCGACCAACAACCTCTACAGATCATCCTGACTTGGCCAACTCATCCCTATCCAAACAGCCATCTCCTACTGTTTCAAAAGAGTAAGGCTCTCCTACTTTGGTATCAGTTTGCGATTTGTGTGTCACTTAAAATTATTTTGCTGACTCTAACTTGCTGCTGTAACAGCGCTATAGAATCTCCAGGCACTATACAAATAAATGTAATACAAAGTAGGCACATTTCTGAAGAAGAAAATATCCAAGGGTGTCAATGTTGACCATAAACTGTACATATTCCTTACTACAATAGGGCAATAACTGAAGGATATTAATATACGGTGGAAATTTCCATTTAAATTCTTTTTTAAAGAGACTTAAAAGGTTCTATGAAAAGGTCAACTAACGGAAACAAACAATTTCCAGAAAGCATAAAAAAAGTATAAATTAGTGGACGTATCTGCCACAAAGCACTTATTTCATTGCACCAGGCAGGTTTTTCACTAGCTGGAAGAGCAACACTGAACAAGTTACATGGCAGCCTTTTTAGATAAAAGTAAAATAAAATGATAAAATCCACTGACCATGTATAGTTTATTCATTAAAGTGCTTGAAATACTTACACTGGCGTTAAAATAATAAGCCCTTTGCACCCACAGTCTGGAACATAAGAATGCTAATGCCACATGGATGTTTAATTTCTAACATGATGCAGGTCCTAAATCTACTTAAGCAAAGTTAATGATACAATTGTAATTAGGTTTGAGTAGCCATAAAGGTTATTTTACAACCTATAGACTACAATGAACCATAAAAAAAAAAACGTTAAATGCATTAAAAGCCGATTCGGTCCACACTGTTTTGAAGCAGCGATCCTCAAAAGGCCTTCAATATCCAGAAAAGTAATTTCACACAGGGTAAAATGGCAAAGCTCTTTTCAATGGCCCTTTCATTACTAGAAACCTGACTCACTTAAAATGTCGATTTCCCATTGAATTATCCTTATTTTCCCTAAGTCAACCGAATAAACCTTTTTGTCTTTTGGATTTTTGCAAACCTACAATAAAAAAACTAAAATTTCAAAATGAAAGAGCAAGCTGAGGGAATTATGCACCAAAAAAAGAAAAAAAAAGTAATTTATTATCAATATGAATCAACTGAAAATGAATCTCTCACTACTTCTTAATCTTTTCAATGGAGATTTAGGTGCTTGATTTGATAGAATTTGGAAAATCAGACATGTCTGACCCTTGGACTTTTGTAAGTTCACAATAAAAAAAAAAAAAAAAAATTTTAAATGTGAAAATAACTGCCCAGCTTTAATGCTGTATAGCTGAAGACATTACATATTTCCCACCAATGCTTTCAATCTGCATTGATGTTGATAAGGTAAAATGCATTGCTATGTCCTAATATAAATACATTGCGACTGCCCTGAGCACACACCTATCGACTCTCTCTGTTGCTAGGTCCATCCATCTGGGAAAAGACAAATTAGAGGTAAGCGCCGCAGTCAGAACTAAGAATACAACAATGAATTATCCCTGTCTAAAATGGCATTTTCATCACAATCAATAATCATGCCCCTTGTCATGATTACTAATACTGCAGCATCCAGACCCTGTGGACAGATGTTACGCAGGGACAAAACAAACATACTAAAAGATGATTTCATTCATTCTCTTACACCAGGCATGTCCGAACTTTTTTCGAAGAGTGCCAGATTTGATGAAGTGAACATGTGCGAGGGCCGACCATTTCGCCTGACATTCTTTGAACCATTAAAATTAAATGCAAATTAACTATTTTATGCAAAGTTTATTGAAAACGGAATACTTTTCATTTTGTGACTTGGATGACAAATCTAAACAGGTGTTAAATCACTCTGCCTTTAATATAAAAAAAACTGATCTATATTCGGGCAACTTATCCGTGGGGCCTTATCAGTCCGGAACGCGGGCCGCAATTGGCCCTCGGGCCGGACTTTGGACATGCCTGTCTTACACAAAGCCAGAACAGAGAGACGGGTGCCCTGAATATTAGAGGGTTTATAGGAAATAGAGTCCATGGCTCTTGGTTTACTGGGCAGTCAAAAAATATCATTTCTCTTTCTATTAAGGTTTCAAAAATAGCAGCTGTAGCAGATTGTCTGCATTCAACTCTTTTTTGTAGAGAACATTAACAGCGTTTCAAAGGGCTGTCGTCACCAGTTTTGGGTGGTCAGTGAAGGACACTGGGTTTAAGATACCCATGTCCTGTGTAGTATTTCTTTTCTTACATCAGCCTCGTCTGTCTAGTAGGTCTGCCCCGGCACAGATATGGCAAACCCACACGGAAGGAGGGGAAAGCTAGGTATCTGTGCATAGGCAGATAACCAGCACCCATGATTACATTGTTTATTTCACAGACTTTAGGGCATCAACTAGCAATCACCATGTAATACATGGAAATACTGCTTATATTTCAATTAAACTGGGGCAGTGAAACAAAACTTGATGTCCAAAAATTTAAAATGGGGAAAGGTCTGTCCACAGCAACAATGATGCTCATGTTTTCAACCATAGAAGATCAGACCAATCAAGGTCACAATAAGTTCTACTTTTCATTGTTCTAAGACATAAATAATGTTGTGATAGATAGTTTCATGCTTTAGTATATTATCTGTATTAGGACACCGGTGACGGTTACAATGAACACCAGTGAAATGTCTGCCACAAAGCCTCTAGCCTACCCTTGTCCATGATATCTCATCATATGCGGCCCACATTTG
The DNA here is from genome assembly GCF_027358695.1 of Spea bombifrons. Taxonomy (NCBI): domain Eukaryota; kingdom Metazoa; phylum Chordata; class Amphibia; order Anura; family Pelobatidae; genus Spea; species Spea bombifrons. Next base: position 12,477,249 of record NC_071097.1, read on the forward strand.
CAGATAGGTAGTTTTATTGACATTTCACCCATGGAAGGCCATGTTTTCTTCTTCTTTGTGCATATAAATCTTTAGTTTCCAGCAGTCCTGAAAATGGGATATTGGCCAATAAACTAACGGTGGATTCACCCACAGGCATCAATGAGTTCCACAAGCGTTGTCACAGATATGTTTTGGCACACATACATGTATATGTACTTCAAAGAGGAAATTATTATTTTGACACAACACAACCGTTTTGGTAAGCAAGATGTGATAAAAATAGATAAGATATTAAAACATAGTTTAATGAATAAATATGAAGAAAAAACCAGTCACTGACTTTGGAATTTACAATTCATTTCCTGGGTAATGATTGTGAAAGCTAATACCCACTTGCCATGCAGTTTGCATTAAATTATTTCATTTTCTATTCTGTAAAAGCAGCCGTCCTGTACACTATGCAGTGATTTCCAATAAACAATTTTGCAAATGAACCTTGGCCAGCATAAACAATAACATTCATCAAGCAGAGGGAAAAAAGATCTCTTTTCCATTGGCTTAGGGCAGATAAAACAAAATTTGGATTTATATCAGAAGTTGCTTAGGACATCCATGACAAGAAGGCATCTTAAAACCTGCTGGGTCTATCCTTTTATAGGTGTCCTACAGGGGGTGAAAAAGGTCTTGCCATATATCAAACTTAAAAGTAATCCAGGAAAATTAAAAAACAGTGCCTTTTACCTCGGTAGGGTGCCACAAACATCATTGTAAATACCAGCTTTTCACAAACAAAATGCAAGGTAGTTACATGGAGATAATTTCCGTTTCTTGCCTCTTAAGCTCAGGTGACCTTGACCCGGAGGGAGAGAAAAAGAGCAAACACAGTGCCCAGAATATATCACATAGGCATATTGGGCATAAGCTCAGGGTCCTAGCTGATCTTTAGACACACCTGGGTACATACAAAATCTGACAAAGTAGCAGAGTAGTAAAGACATAGCGAGGGCCTTATGGACAGCAACTAGGGGTAACAGGGTCAAACCCTGCCCACTCTCTCAAAGAGCTCCTTCATGTTTACCTTCATGTGCCATGCCAGCTGCCATATAAGAGATGTTCAGGGCAGTGTTATTGGTACTTGTACACATTTATCAGTGTAATTATAGCATAGCAGCAAATATTACAGTGTAGCAGAACATTAGCATTATTTGTTTTTTCCAAAAATTAAGGATTTTTTCTCCTTCCTAAATGTTTTCAATCAAAGGCCTTAAAATCTAGAGCCACTCCTCATGAGTAGGATGTTTTCAAAAAGCAAGAAACTTTCTGGTTGAAATAGAAGAGCTCTCTCATTTTGGAGACCAGATTCAGCTCCTTGGTGTGTATATAGGAGCACATTACTTGGTGTCCGCATTACTGTTTAGCCTAGAACAAACATAAAACCATGGGCAGGCAACTGCTGAAAATCACTATCCTAGTTCTAGTAGGAATCAGGACTGATGACAAACAGGGGTAATTATTTTGGTTACTAAAGACCCAATTGCAGTCAGCTGTATTAAAGATAGTTCTGGACACACCGTGGCCTGTCAAACATGATAAGATGAAGAAGAACAAGTATCATGGTACATAGTATATTATTTGGACTGCATTTAACAACCCCTAGCTCATTCTGATGTTCGGACATGTATCTCACCAAAAAATATACTATTTAACCTATAATATATTTGTAAAGCTTACAGAAACTACCAAGTGATTTTTTTTTGATCTTCACAATGCTATATTTTCTTAAATGCAATTCTTCATGTGCGTCTAAAGAAACCATCACTCGCTTTTAAAAGACAAAAAGCAACTGGTCATTTTAATAACAAGATAAAAGGAGAAGAACCGTAGAAAAATGAAGACGGATAATGAAAGACGGGCTAGACTTGAATAGAGGAGATAGAAGAAAGATGGGCAGATGAGAAGGATCGGAGACATAAAGGATCCTTTGGAGTCGGGTACAAATACAGGGAAAAATATATGTTCAAACAGAAATCACAACAAATTGACACATTTTAAGCAGCATTGTGGTCACTGCTTTCTGCAGAGACACAGCTTGATTGAAGAAGTGGGATTGTCTTAATTTTCACCTAAAATGAACATGGCACACTCCATTACCAGGGAGAGTATACCTTTGTGGCATTCTATCTCTTACAGTAAATTAGTAAATATACATCTCTCAAACTTGATGAATGATGTGCATGATGAAAGGATTGCCTCACCAGGTCTGTGGTGATGAATATACAAATATTTGGCTTTGTTTTTCGTTTACTGCTGAATGGTTAATATTGCTGACTTTGAAATTGCTAATCATGACTTATGGAAACAAATTTAAGAGAACTGATGTCCTCAGTGGCATAACAATAAACTTGAAGCTTCTAAATGGCTTTATATATTAAAAAGACATAAAAAGGGATGGCTTTTTGAAGCTTGACCATAGCTAACAGTACAGTATATTTGTGTTAGCTGATCTATTACTTTGTGTACATATGATATTCTTATACTACTAGCCAACTTTATACAGACAGAAGCTTACAAGACTTAATAACATTCTATATCATATTATATAATCTATGTAGCTATGAGTAATGCTGCATGCCAGCCATTCCAAATTACACTAATATACACTGTCATTTATTTTGCTATAATAATGCGTGTCCTTGCCGGTGGCGATTGCTTGCCCTTCGGATTCGAGCATTTGCTGCTTGCTATTATTTAATATGACCAATCAATTAAATTCCCATTTTGTAAACTTATATTTTCATCTGTTGATTGTGCTAGCTCAAAGTTTAGAAAGTACACATACTCTTCAATAAATATATTTTAAAAATGATTTTTATATAGTTTACATTGTGCTACAGAGATTAATATTCCAAGATGATTCTATAGCCCTCCTGTGGTATATAGCATGTGTTCCCTCTCAATGCACTGAGCAAAATAAGCATGCAAATAATCAACTGGGGCTTAATACGAGAATTTGTAAGATAGAGCCAGGATTTAAAGGTGTGTAAGAGCAACTCTATTGGTCGCCGGCAGGGGGCTCATCTGGCATTAACCAATCAAGAGCAAATCTTATTCTTAGCCTCCCCCATGAATCACTAAAGAATTTTTTTTTTTGGCGCTGAATGCACCATACTTCTACTTCTTAGCGAAACAGACTTGCTAACACCATTCTCCCTGGTGCACTTGATGGATTTTTTATTGTGCTCCACCCTAGAAGTATGTACCTTATACATGATTTAGACTTGTCAACAGTCTTTTAGTATGAAACTGAAGCCTCTTATATTTTACCAGTGACTTGCCTCTGATACAGTAATAACAATCCCAGTTGTCTTAAAACATCAGATTTCTTAAATCCTTCTTGAAATATGTGTTTCTACCAGTTTCATTAGAAGCGCGGCCGTGGCTCGCAGTCACTTGATGAGAGGCAGGCAGTGCAGGCTGCAGCCATGAGCCGCCGGCTGCGGCCATTCAGTAAGCGCGGCCGTGGCTCACGGTCGCTATGGGGAGGAGTGGGAGCGAGGTATGAGTGGGTGTGGCAAATGGGAGGGGCTTGTGGGGGTGGAGCCAGGGGCGGCAAAATTATGTTTTGCCTAGGGTGGCAAAAATCCTTGCACCAGCCCTGACTACAACTCAGGGTTTTGAAACATTGCGGGTTGCCCAGTACTAATATTGAACGAGTGGTTCTCATTTTATGGCTTTATGGAGTCTGTACCATGGATTATTTCTTTTGTAACAACTATTATAGATGATAAAAATACAGTTCAGATTGCAATAATAGTCAGCTGAAACCCCAAGAGATCCCGTGGACACTGGTGAATCACAATACTCACAATTCATTATGCTACTTTAAAGCAAAGATCTTTACGCGGGGAAGTCTGCTTGAAGATACAATTTCTATATTGTTGAGAGAAAACTTGGTTTGTGTTGCACAGAAAAGTGAAGTTATTAATCTTGCTGTACAAATGGATCTATTTCTGCCAGTCACATAGTATAAAAATGCTTCCCTTCTGAGCCCAGTTTTCTGGAAGCATGTTATTTGCAGCTCTAAGAAATCAAAGATGAATGCATTTTCTCTCTATATTACAGTGTTTAAAAAAAAAAGTGCAGATACCTTCATAACAATAGCAGCTGTCTCATGATTGTTATTATCCGTACCTCATCAGCTTAAGAGTACATTTGCTTAATGAAATAATACTAATTCTAAATTCCAGTCATATTTAAATTCTAGTTTTACTCTGCCCTTATAAACTTTTAATCCTGGATATAGGCATTTGATATAAATGTAGAGGATTTTCACTCAGCCTACTAGGATTGTAAAAGCCATATGTCTTCTATGAAGAGTAAGAAGCATGGTTTATTCATGAGTTCTGAGCAGCCCATTGAACAGATTGCTGCAGAAGAGAAACAATTTTAATCCACACAAATAAGGCTTCTTACGTACAATGGACAAATCCTGTTCATGTGCTTATATGGACTACATAATAGTGTGATGGGAGATTTATGCTCTGTCAAAATTCAATTCTGCTCCATGGGGCTGCATGTGCCTATCATCTACCACTGTCTGCCTGCCCAGGCCCAGTGCTCTACTACTTCTGCTGCTGCTGCACCACTTTGACCGTCCTAACTCTAGGTCTCTGGTCCTGCTCCATGGGGCTACATATGCCTATTATCTGCCAGTGCCTGCTTACCCAGGCCAGAAGATGTTAGGGACCTCCTCCTTTGGGAACCCCCCCAATATAATTAAAAATAGAAATTCATTGCCCTAAAATGAACGCAGCAAAAACGAACCCTGTCCAGTAAGATTTGTAAAATGCCTTTAGCAAAAAGATTTGTATGTCCAGAAAGGAAGGCTCAAAATTACACTCTGGTGAAGAACTAACAAAACCATTTACTGCTGGAATCAGTGATTTAATAATATTTCCAGTGTCTGCAACCATATCAACAGCCTTTATGGGAGAAGTAACCTCTTCTTTTTAAAGGGGCAACAAAGGCTTCAGTGAGTTAAACACTTGGGTAATCAACACAACATTTAATTTGTTGCTTGGCTGACTACACTGTTCAGCAAAATGCTTCTTCATAACCCCCAACGTGTTAAGAAACGTTCAACTATATGAACAATGCCCATGCAAATGCATTACATTGGATGCTCCAGGTCTGGGTACTGACATCCAGTATCTTAGTTTGACCTTATGTGTGATTATACTCCTAAAGTGCCTGTCCTAGCATGCTTTTAACTTCCAATTAGTTATATGGAAAGCCAACAAAAACATTGGATGTAGACTTAAATGATTGTTGACACAATGTTCTCAGCAGTTGATAAATGGAAGTATGGGCTGGTGTATCATTTGTATCTTAGAGGGAATATCTTAGTCATGCTTATGTCATTAAGATGTTCAGGAGTGTTATGTAATATTCTGTTTCCAGTTATGTCAAATGAATGTGGCCATGTTAACAAAGAACCATATGTGAGATACTCACTACTTCTCAGAAGTAAAGAACATTTAGCTCAAGTGATTCTGAAACCACACTAAGCAGGCAACCAAAAGATATTTATTAAGTTGCATGCATTCCATGGCTGCTGTTTATGGAATCACAACCAAAAACCATTGGCATGGAGGTATTATACAACTTGGAGTGTTTAACTCTACAATAAGTAACTAATAATTTAACTGCCGACTTTGCAAGCTGTGAACAAAATGATAATCCAGAAAGTGTAACAAACCAACGCTTCCCATTTATGATTACTATTCACTCTATGGTTAGAAATCTAGCAAACACTGTAAAAGAGGACTCAATCTCATTGTGGACTGTGACAGATTCCTTTGATCTTTCTTTTTTTTTTTGCCTTTATGTATAAAATGATGAATGTCTGTTTGACATCTATTAACAAAAACTAGACTTGTGCATTCGTCTTCGGGCGAACATGAAAACGAGCACGAAGAGGCCGTTTTTTTGTTCGTTCCGAAGGAACGTAGAACAGAATACAGTGCCGGCAAACCGTAGGCGAAGACGAAGACTCACAATCACGAAGAATCGAAGATTCTTCGTGATCGTCTTCGTTTTTGCCGCGCAACCGCCAAAATTTCAAACAGGAGTGAGCTGATCCTCGTCTGTCCAATCAGCTCACTCTTGTGACGTAACGCTAAGGGTCTCGTCCAATGCCTGTGCTGCTGTTTTTTGAATTCTGAAGGCGCCTTTATAAGACCAGAGCTTGCCTGAGAGATCCATTCATTTTTCGCTGTGACTGCTTTGGCAACACTGCTGTGCTGCATCCGAGCGTTACAGAGAGAGATTGTTCTGTTCTGTGTGAGACTGGTAAGCCTTAGCCTGCCATTTCTCACTGTGTACTTCATCCTCACTTCAGTGCTACTTAATTAATATATTTAATAATAATAATTTGATTAATTTAATTTTTTTAAAATTAATTTGTCATCAACTTTAGTGTAAGTGCTGTTGAGTTGACAGTGCACCCAGTGCCTCAGTGGCACTGGGGTGCCCTTGCCCTGGGCTGGCACTAGTGCCTATTGCCTGTCCTGCTTAAATAAATTAAATAGAATTTATAAATTACAATTTAATAGAATCTATAATTTAATAGTTCATTATAATATTATATATATATATATATTTGTCAGTCATATATATATATATACTATAGTATACTAGTGTAGAGTGTACTGTAGACATTCATCTACTAGTGTCTAATTTAAAATCAGTAATATTAATTAATATAATTAATAATTGAATTCATTATAAAATATATATATTTGTCAGTTATAGTTAGTAATAGTATACTAGTGTAGAGTGTACTGTAGACATTCAGAACATCTACTAGTGTCTAATCTAAAATCAGTAATATCAATAATTCTCTAATTCTTTCTTATCTTAATAGTTAATTAAATTAGCTATAAATAAAAGTAATAATATTAATTAATTACTACTAGCGTATAGTTCAGCTAATCTTATTAGTACTGGTGCTGCAGCTCTATAGTTTGTGCTTTGTTTTAGCAACAGTAAGAGACCAAGTCAATTTTTCTTAATTAATCTTTCATATTATTTCATTTGTTTTGCTCACCTCAGTCCATCAGTGAAGTGAACTTGTTGGGCTAGTGAGTGCAGCCGCATAAGTGCTGTGTTTTTTTTTGATCAGCAAGCAGTGACGTTAACTGTTTTGCAAAGATTTTCTCATTTATTTTACATTTTATTTCAATTTTATTAAAAGTACCCTTAGTGTTTTGCTCACCTCAGTCCATCAGTGAAGTGAACTTGTTGGGCTAGTGAGTGCAGCAAGCAGTGAAGATAACTGTTTTGCTGTGACATTTTATTTTATTTCTAATTCTTTTCAAGAAAAATTGACTGTGACGAGCTGTACTAAGCAAAGCTTCAAGCTACTAGCTGTAGTACTAAAATAATTCTAATCTTCTTTAATCTTAATCTATAATATATTATAAATAATAATATTCTAATTCATAATCTATAATATAAGTAATTCTAATTCTAAATTCTAATTCATAATCTATATTCTTCTATCTATAATACATAATATATAAGTAAATTAGTTCTAATCTATTAATATTATATAACTTAATATTAATTAATAAATCATATACTGAATCTGATTTAACCTCACTTTAGCTTAGTGGGTTTGAGAGCGTCTGCCTAGAGGTAGACTTATAGTAAGGAAATATAGCTTTAGGCTAGCATAGTAGTAGGCTAAGCTCTTAGGCCCGTGTAAATTCAAATTAAAAATAAAATACTGCTAGTTATTAAATAGTTAATCTTGAGTTAATAATTTAAATAACTTTAGGATTTTGGCAGATTGCACACAGCACAGTGCAGTAGTGCATAGTTTTACTTTTTAAGCAGTAGCACTGAAGAGAACTTCCTCTAATTTTTTTGTCTTTAATTCGTTTTTCCTTTTTTTTATTTTTATTTTTTTATTTTTTTTTATAGTTTTTTAAACACTACACTACACTACACTACACTACACTACACTACACACACAACACAAAATTTGAAATGGATCCTCCTTTTGGGACTAAGGAGGGACAAGCTCCATCTACCACCACCACCACCACCACCAGCACCACCACCAGCACCACCACCAGTTCTAAGATGCAGCCTTTGCGTCAGTCTAGTCGGCCAAGTAGGCCAAGCTCTCGCTTATCATTTGGGGAAGCATTGCTTGAAGGATCATCAAGTAAAGGAAAGGCACCAAAAGCAGGCAGTAGTAGTGCGGCTAGGCCCACAAGCTCTATGGTTTTTTACGGAAAGCCTAAAGCACCAGAAGCACGTTCAAAGTTAAAGGGTAGCACAAGTAGTACCAGCCCAGTGACTAAAAAGAAGTGCCTTTTGCCCCAAGCAGCATCTTCCCCATCCACCAGCAGCATGCAAGGTACCAAGCAGAGCCAAATTAGCAGCAAGACTCAGAGGGGTCCCAAACCAAAGCGATCTCATTCCTTTGTAGGGAAAACCACCACCACCACCCCCACCTCTACCGCCTCTACCACCACTAGTGCTGCGCCTACTGTTCCCACTGGTACCGCCACGCCATGTCCTCCTAGTACCTCTAGCAAGCCACCAAGTCCTTACAAAATTTTTGTAAAGACAGTTAGAGAGAGGGCTACACATAGTGGAACTCCACCTAGCGAGGTAGCAGAGGAGCCTGAGACTGAGAGGCCAAGTGCAGAGTCTATTCTTCCTGCTCGCACTACTACTAGTCACGAGTCTCACGACGATATCAGTCTTAGCTCCAGCCTAGCAGGAATTCCATTCGATCTGGCTAATGAAGAGCTAGACTATGAGCCAGAGGAAGTAGAGGAGATGAGTGGTCAGGAATCAGATTCCTCAGGGAGCAGTGTCCAAATGACTAGTGCACAATTTTCCCCTGAGCCTCCACCTTCTCCGCTACGATCATCACCATCACCACCACCAGCAGCAGCAGCAAAACCTAGCAAATCTAAAGCAATTAGCAGTCCCACTATGGCCAGTACTGTTACCACCAGTCCCACCACCACTAGTTCTGCCTCTGTTCATCCACCCCGAGCAGTAAGAGCAGCACCCAAGGCACACTCCAAGGCTATGCGCGCCCCAATTTGGGAGCACTTTGAAAATGTTGAAGAAGGGCGCTATGGAAAGTGCAAACATTGTGGGAAGCTAATAAGCAGAGGGAAAGTGTCTGGCCATTTTACCAGTGCTAGCATGAAGCATCACCTCAGCACTCAACACAACGCTGTGCTATTGGGGAAAGATGCAGAGGTAAAACTTAGTGCAGGCAGCATAGCTGGTGGCCGTGGAAAAACCCCAACAGCTTCTTCTTCTGAGCCAATAGCAGCAGCAGCAGCAGCAGCAGCAGCAACTAGTGCTGGCAGCCAGAGACCAAGGCAGGTTGGAGCACTGCATGCCCAGCCCACCCTGGAAGAATTTGGGGCATTCCACTCCAAGAGAACGATGCCCAAACAGCAGGCCAATAAAGTAACGCGACTTATTGGTCAGTTCATTGCTGTTGGAGGGGCATCCTTCTCCATGATTGAAGGGGAGCCTTTCAAACAATTGATGGCGGCTGTGGCTCCACAATACACAGTTCCGTCACGTTCCACTTTCAGCAGGAACATTGTCCCCTCGCTGTATCGGTCCTGTGTTGCAGCAGTGAAAGAGGAGCTTTCCAAGGCTGCTGGTCAGTGTGTTCATTTCACTACAGATTTGTGGAGTGCACCTAGCGCCCAGCATGCCTTTCTTTCTTTGACAGCACACTGGTGGCAGCCCGGTGTGTCTAAGGAAGTTGCTGCAGCAGGCTACCGATCATTCCTTCTCCATGCAGAAGTGATGGATGAAAAGCACACTTCCCAAAATATTCTGCATGCGATTAGGAAAATGTTTAGCCTTTGGGTGGGAGCAGAGGCGGGCACCAATGTTGAAGTTGGTTTTGTGGTAACTGACGGAGGTGCCAATATGGTGAAAGCGCTGCGAGATGGTCATATTGTTGGTGTGCGCTGTGCAGCCCACATCATCCATCTTGTAGTGAAGGCAGCAATGTCAGAAGGAACTAATGTGGCAGCAGTAGTTCTGTCCCGCTGCAGAAAGATCGCTGGGCACTTTCACCATAGTGTTAAGGCTAGCCAACTTTTGAGGGAAGAGCAAGAGAGGTCAGGTCTTCCCGTACACTGCCTACGTCAGGATGTCAGTACACGGTGGAACTCCACGTTAGACATGCTAGAGAGGATTTTGGAGCAGCAGAGGGCAATCCATAATCTTGCCTCAGAGCACAATATAGGGATTACCTCTCCATTGAATAGGGAGGATTGGACAGTGATCGCCCAGCTAGTGGCAGTCCTTAAACCATTCAGGGATGCCACAGAAAATTTAAGCTCAAACACTGCCAGTCTGGCCCAGGTAATCCCAGTGTTCTCCCATCTAGGCAGCAAGATGGATGTGTTCCTTGGAAACCGTGAGGCTGTTCAAGGTGGCACTCTACATCCTGACGTAGCAGCCATAGTCAGGAAGCTGAAGGATCTGCTAAAAGTACACCTTCGCAAGCGAATGGAAGAGAGTCCCGAAATGATGCTAGCGTGCCTTTGTGATCCAAGAATTAAGGGAAAGCTAGCTTTGAAATTCAATGTTCTCAGTAGCTACCGGGAGCAATTGGTCAACAAGGTGCGTGACTGGCAGCGTAAAATGGGAATGCTGTCCGAGGAGGGTGAGGTGCAGGAGGAGGAAGAGATGATGTGGTCTGCTACCCCTAGCAGCAGCATCAGCAGCAGTGCCACAAGCAGCACAACACAGCTGAGTGGAGCAGCTGCGTTTTGGGAAGAGGCACTTGGCAGTATAGTTGGACCATCTGACAGAGCTAGCAGCAGAAAGGAGAGTAGTGCTGCTGAAATGGTCAAACTTTACCTCTGTGAAGTTCCTTCTGCTCCTAATGTTGATCCTCTTAGCTACTGGGATGAAAAGAAGAGTGTGTGGCCTGCACTCTCATGGGTTGCGCAGCAGCTTCTATCATGTCCGCCAACCACTGTTCAAAGTGAGCGCGTGTTTTCTATGACTGGAAACATACTGAGTCCACAGCGCTCACGCATGGCACCTCATCTCATGGAGCAGATTGCCTTTCTTAAATTCAATCTGCCCAAATTGGGTTACCCAGCTCTTAGCTTGGAAAGTTAAATTTTTTCTCTCTAATGTTTAAGGTAGTTTCTCCCCCTGGTTGCACTTGCTGCGGTGTGGCAATGCCTGCTACCTCCGCTGGTGTAGCCAATTTACGCTAGGGCCTAGTGTCTGAGCTCTGTAAGTCCGCTCCCAAACGCCTAGGACTGACAGTCTTTGGATGCTTTGCCCTGGGGTGAAACAGGTGAGTGGGTCGTCAATTGCCCACTCATTCACCTTTTTCCGTTTCCAACGCTGCTGCTGGTGGTGGTGCCAGTATCTTTTGCCAGTTCGCTTCCTGGCTGAAATCATGCCTCAGATGTCCCTAATGGAAAGGGTAGTTTCTCCCCCCTGGTTGCACTTGCTGCGGTGTGGCAACGCCTGCTACCTCCGCCGGTGTAGCTAGCTTATGCTAGGGCCTTGTGTCTGAGTTCTGTAGGTCTGCTCCCAAACGCCAAGGACTGACAGTGCTTGGATGCTTTGCCCTGGGGTGAAACAGGTGAGCGGGTCGTCAATTGCCCACTCATTCGCCTTTCCCAATTCTGCTGCTGCTGGTGGTGGTGCCAGTGTCTCTCTTCAATGCCAGTTCGCTTCCTGGCTAGTGTCATGCCTCGAATGTCCCTGATGGTGAGGGTAGTTTCTCCCCCCTGGTTGCACTTGCTGCGGTGTGGCAACGCCTGCTACCTCCGCCGGTGTAGCTAGCTTATGCTAGGGCCTTGTGTCTGAGTTCTGTAGGTCTGCTCCCAAACGCCAAGGACTGACAGTGCTTGGATGCTTTGCCCTGGGGTGAAACAGGTGAGCGGGTCGTCAATTGCCCACTCATTCGCCTTTCCCAATTCTGCTGCTGCTGGTGGTGGTGCCAGTGTCTCTCTTCAATGCCAGTTCGCTTCCTGGCTAGTGTCATGCCTCGAATGTCCCTGATGGTGAGGGTAGTTTCTCCCCCCTGGTTGCACTTGCTGCGGTGTGGCAACGCCTGCTACCTCCGCCGGTGTAGCTAGCTTATGCTAGGGCCTTGTGTCTGAGTTCTGTAGGTCTGCTCCCAAACGCCAAGGACTGACAGTGCTTGGATGCTTTGCCCTGGGGTGAAACAGGTGAGCGGGTCGTCAATTGCCCACTCATTCGCCTTTCCCAATTCTGCTGCTGCTGGTGGTGGTGCCAGTGTCTCTCTTCAATGCCAGTTCGCTTCCTGGCTAGTGTCATGCCTCGAATGTCCCTGATGGTGAGGGTAGTTTCTCCCCCCTGGTTGCACTTGCTGCGGTGTGGCAACGCCTGCTACCTCCGCCGGTGTAGCTAGCTTATGCTAGGGCCTTGTGTCTGAGTTCTGTAGGTCTGCTCCCAAACGCCAAGGACTGACAGTGCTTGGATGCTTTGCCCTGGGGTGAAACAGGTGAGCGGGTCGTCAATTGCCCACTCATTCGCCTTTCCCAATTCTGCTGCTGCTGGTGGTGGTGCCAGTGTCTCTCTTCAATGCCAGTTCGCTTCCTGGCTAGTGTCATGCCTCGAATGTCCCTGATGGTGAGGGTAGTTTCTCCCCCCTGGTTGCACTTGCTGCGGTGTGGCAACGCCTGCTACCTCCGCCAATGTAGCCAGCTTACGCTAGGGCCTTGTGTCTGAGCTCTGGAAGTCCGCTCCCAAACGCCAAGGACTGACAGTGTTTGGATGCTTTGCCCTGGGGTGAAACAGGTGAGCGGGTCGTCAATTGCCCACTCATTCGCCTTTCCCAATTCTGCTGCTGCTGGTGGTGGTGCCAGTGTCTCTCTTCAATGCCAGTTCGCTTCCTGGCTAGTGTCATGCCTCGAATGTCCCTGATGGTGAGGGTAGTTTCTCCCCCCTGGTTGCACTTGCTGCGGTGTGGCAACGCCTGCTACCTCCGCCAATGTAGCCAGCTTACGCTAGGGCCTTGTGTCTGAGCTCTGGAAGTCCGCTCCCAAACGCCAAGGACTGACAGTGTTTGGATGCTTTGCCCTGGGGTGAAACAGGTGAGCGGGTCGTCAATTGCCCACTCATTCGCCTTTCCCAATTCTGCTGCTGCTGGTGGTGGTGCCAGTGTCTCTCTTCAATGCCAGTTCGCTTCCTGGCTAGTGTCATGCCTCGAATGTCCCTGATGGTGAGGGTAGTTTCTCCCCCCTGGTTGCACTTGCTGCGGTGTGGCAACGCCTGCTACCTCCGCCAATGTAGCCAGCTTACGCTAGGGCCTTGTGTCTGAGCTCTGTAGGTCTGCTCCCAAACGCCAAGGACTGACAGTGTTTGGATGCTTTGCCCTGGGGTGAAACAGGTGAGCGGGTCGTCAATTGCCCACTCATTCGCCTTTCCCAATTCTGCTGCTGCTGGTGGTGGTGCCAGTGTCTCTCTTCAATGCCAGTTCGCTTCCTGGCTAGTGTCATGCCTCGAATGTCCCTGATGGTGAGGGTAGTTTCTCCCCCCTGGTTGCACTTGCTGCGGTGTGGCAACGCCTGCTACCTCCGCCAATGTAGCCAGCTTACGCTAGGGCCTTGTGTCTGAGCTCTGTAGGTCTGCTCCCAAACGCCAAGGACTGACAGTGTTTGGATGCTTTGCCCTGGGGTGAAACAGGTGAGCGGGTCGTCAATTGCCCACTCATTCGCCTTTTCCAATGCTGCTGCTGGTGGTGGTGCCAGTGTCTCTTCTCTGCCAGTTCGCTTCCTGGCTAGTGTCATGCCTCAAATGTCCCTTATGGTAAGGGCAGTTTCTCCCCCCTGGTTGCACTTGCTGCGGTGTGGCAACGCCTGCTACCTCCGCCAATGTAGCCAGCTTACGCTAGGGCCTTGTGTCTGAGTTCTGGAAGTCCGCTCCCAAACGCCAAGGACTGACAGTCTTTGGATGCTTTGCCCTGGGGTGAAACAGGTGAGCGGGTCGTCAATTGCCCACTCATTTGCCTTTTCCAATGCTGCTGCTGCTGCTGCTGCTGCTGCTGCTGGTGGTGCCAGCATCTCTTCTCTGCCAGTTCGCTTCCTGGCTAGTGTCATGCCTTAATTGTCCCTTATGGTAAGGGCAGTTTCTCCCCCCTGGTTGCACTTGCTGCGGTGTGGCAACGCCTGCTACCTCCGCCAATGTAGCCAGCTTACGCTAGGGCCTTGTGTCTGAGCTCTGGAAGTCCGCTCCCAAACGCCAAGGACTGACAGTCTTTGGATGCTTTGCCCTGGGGTGAAACAGGTGAGCGGGTTGTCAATTGCCCACTCATTTGCCTTTTCCAATGCTGCTGCTGCTGCTGCTGGTGGTGCCAGCATCTCTTCTCTGCCAGTTCGCTTCCTGGCTAGTGTCATGCCTTAATTGTCCCTTATGGTAAGGGCAGTTTCTCCCCCCTGGCTGCCTCTGTTTGCGGTGTGGCAACGCCTGCTACCTCCGCCGGAGTGGCCAGCTTACGCTAGGGCCTTGTGTCTGAGCTCTGGAAGTCCGCTCCCAAACGGCAAGGACTGACAGTGTTTGGATGCTTTGCCCTGGGGTGAAACAGGTGAGTGGGTCGCCAATTGCCCACTCATTCGCCTTTTCAATGCTGCTGCTGGTGGTGGTGCCAGCATCTCTTCTCTGCCAGTTCGCTTCCTGGCTAGAGTCATGCCCAAAATGTCCCTAGTGGTAAGGGCAGTTTCTCCCCTCTGGCTGCGTCTGTCTGCGGTGTGGCAACGCCTGCTACCTCCGCCGGAGTGGCCAGCTTACGCTAGGGCCTAGTGTCTGAGCTCTGGAAGTCTGCTGCCAAACGTCTAAGACTGACAGTGTTTGGGTGCTTTGCCCTGGGGTGAAACAGGTGAGTGGGTCGCCAATTGCCCACTCATTCGCCTTTCCCAATTCTGCTGCTGCTGCTGCTGCTGGTGGTGCCAGTGTCTCTTCGATGCCAGTTCGCTTCCTGGCTAGTGTCATGAATCAAATGTCCCTAATGGTAAGGGCAGTTTCTCCCCCCTGGCTGCCTCTGTCTGCGGTGTGGCAACGCCTGCTACCTCCGCCGGAGTGGCCAGCTTACGCTAGGGCCTAGTGTCTGAGCTCTGGAAGTCTGCTGCCAAACGTCTAAGACTGACAGTGTTTGGGTGCTTTGCCCTGGGGTGAAACAGGTGAGTGGGTCGCCAATTGCCCACTCATTCGCCTTTCCCAATTCTGCTGCTGCTGCTGCTGCTGGTGGTGGTGCCAGTGTCTCTTCGATGCCAGTTCGCTTCCTGGCTAGTGTCATGAATCAAATGTCCCTAATGGTAAGGGCAGTTTCTCCCCCCTGGCTGCCTCTGTCTGCGGTGTGGCAACGCCTGCTACCTCCGCCGGAGTGGCCAGCTTACGCTAGGGCCTAGTGTCTGAGCTCTGGAAGTCTGCTGCCAAACGTCTAAGACTGACAGTGTTTGGGTGCTTTGCCCTGGGGTGAAACAGGTGAGTGGGTCGCCAATTGCCCACTCATTCGCCTTTCCCAATTCTGCTGCTGCTGCTGCTGCTGGTGGTGGTGCCAGTGTCTCTTCGATGCCAGTTCGCTTCCTGGCTAGTGTCATGAATCAAATGTCCCTAATGGTAAGGGCAGTTTCTCCCCCCTGGCTGCCTCTGTCTGCGGTGTGGCAACGCCTGCTACCTCCGCCGGAGTGGCCAGCTTACGCTAGGGCCTAGTGTCTGAGCTCTGGAAGTCTGCTGCCAAACGTCTAAGACTGACAGTGTTTGGGTGCTTTGCCCTGGGGTGAAACAGGTGAGTGGGTCGCCAATTGCCCACTCATTCGCCTTTCCCAATTCTGCTGCTGCTGCTGCTGCTGGTGGTGGTGCCAGTGTCTCTTCGATGCCAGTTCGCTTCCTGGCTAGTGTCATGAATCAAATGTCCCTAATGGTAAGGGCAGTTTCTCCCCCCTGGCTGCCTCTGTCTGCGGTGTGGCAACGCCTGCTACCTCCGCCGGAGTGGCCAGCTTACGCTAGGGCCTAGTGTCTGAGCTCTGGAAGTCTGCTGCCAAACGTCTAAGACTGACAGTGTTTGGGTGCTTTGCCCTGGGGTGAAACAGGTGAGTGGGTCGCCAATTGCCCACTCATTCGCCTTTCCCAATTCTGCTGCTGCTGCTGGTGGTGGTGCCAGTGTCTCTTCGATGCCAGTTCGCTTCCTGGCTAGTGTCATGAATCAAATGTCCCTAATGGTAAGGGCAGTTTCTCCCCCCTGGCTGCCTCTGTCTGCGGTGTGGCAACGCCTGCTACCTCCGCCGGAGTGGCCAGCTTACGCTAGGGCCTTGTGTCTGAGCTCTGGAAGTCTGCTGCCAAACGTCTAAGACTGACAGTGTTTGGGTGCTTTGCCCTGGGGTGAAACAGGTGAGTGGGTCGCCAATTGCCCACTCATTCGCCTTTCCCAATTCTGCTGCTGCTGCTGGTGGTGGTGCCAGTGTCTCTTCTCTGCCAGTTCGCTTCCTGGCTAGTGTCATGAATCAAATGTCCCTAATGGTAAGGGCAGTTTCTCCCCCCTGGCTGCCTCTGTCTGCGGTGTGGCAACGCCTGCTACCTCCGCCGGAGTGGCCAGCTTACGCTAGGGCCTTGTGTCTGAGCTCTGGAAGTCTGCTGCCAAACGTTTAAGACTGACAGTGTTTGGGTGCTTTGCCCTGGGGTGAAACAGGTGAGTGGGTCGCCAATTGCCCACTCATTCGCCTTTTCAGTTTTCAATGCTGCTGCTGGTGGTGGTGCCAGCATCTCTTCTCTGCCAGTTCGCTTCCTGGCTAGAGTCATGCCCAAAATGTCCCTAATGGTAAGGGCAGTTTCTCCCCCCTGGCTGCCTCTGTTTGCGGTGTGGCAACGCCTGCTACCTCCGCCGGAGTGGCCAGCTTACGCTAGGGCCTTGTGTCTGAGCTCTGGAAGTCTGCTGCCAAACGTTTAAGACTGACAGTGTTTGGGTGCTTTGCCCTGGGGTGAAACAGGTGAGTGGGTCGCCAATTGCCCACTCATTCGCCTTTTCAGTTTTCAATGCTGCTGCTGGTGGTGGTGCCAGCATCTCTTCTCTGCCAGTTCGCTTCCTGGCTAGAGTCATGCCCAAAATGTCCCTAATGGTAAGGGCAGTTTCTCCCCCCTGGCTGCCTCTGTTTGCGGTGTGGCAACGCCTGCTACCTCCGCCGGAGTGGCCAGCTTACGCTAGGGCCTTGTGTCTGAGCTCTGGAAGTCTGCTGCCAAACGTCTAAGACTGACAGTGTTTGGGTGCTTTGCCCTGGGGTGAAACAGGTGAGTGGGTCGCCAATTGCCCACTCATTCGCCTTTCCCATTTTTCAATGCTGCTGCTGGTGGTGGTGCCAGCATCTCTTCTCTGCCAGTTCGCTTCCTGGCTAGAGTCATGCCCAAAATGTCCCTAATGGTAAGGGCAGTTTCTCCCCCCTGGCTGCCTCTGTTTGCGGTGTGGCAACGCCTGCTACCTCCGCCGGAGTGGCCAGCTTACGCTAGGGCCTTGTGTCTGAGCTCTGGAAGTCTGCTGCCAAACGTCTAAGACTGACAGTGTTTGGGTGCTTTGCCCTGGGGTGAAACAGGTGAGCGGGTCGCCAATTGCCCACTCATTTGCCTTTCCCATTTCCTTTTCCATTTCATTATTTTCCTTCTGATACACAACCAACCAAACATAACACACACAATAACACATATAACACATATAACACACAGTGACATCACACATAACACACATACACACACACTTACAATGCACAAAACACAAGGACCTTTTCCTTGTTATTTGCCCTGGCCTTCACTCACTAATAGCATTACATTAACACTATAACTCACACTTCACCCTATAACATTTTTCCATCCACATACCTGCCAACAGACCCAACTTTTTCAGGGACAGTCCTGCTTTTTTCCAGTCCTGTCCCATCTAATTTAGCTAAACTAGGTATGCAAAATGCAAATACACATAGGTAGGTATAGCTCGGTAGGTAACGCTACTATAAACATTTAATAAATATAATCAAGTACTAAATAATAAATCTAACTTTAAAATACATTTAAATAAACCCCTATTTTTTTTTAAAAAAAAACATTAAAATTAAATTATTATTATTTAGACATAATCCATCTTTAACCAAACCAGTGCACTGCTACTAATCTTAAACATAACCGTACATTAACCCTAAGCTATTTTTTAGTTCTTGTCCAACATTTTTCCATCAGCATACCTGCCAACACACCCAAGATTTTGGTGGACAGTCCTGCTATTTTCCAGTCCTGTCCAATAAGTAAGTTGGGTTGTTGCAAAGTATGCCATTGTAAATAGGTAGCAAATGTTAGGCATGTAAAGTGGTCCAAAATCAATTTAAAAATGTAAAATATTCCCTATTCTTTTATTAAACATCTATGGACAGTACACCTCGGTATGTGTGTGCAACTCTATTGGTCGTTTCGGCAGGGGGCTCGCCTGCCATCAACGAATGAAGTGCATTCTGCAGTTCTGCAATTCACTTGTTGATGCCAGACCAGCCCCCTGCCGAAACGACCAATAGAGCTGCACACACGTACCTTCACGGCAGCTGCTGCTGCTGTGATGTGTTATTAACCCCGTATTAACCCCTGCTAGGCAACCAGGAAGAAAACGAAGATTAAACGAGCACGAAGAATGTCCGCGAATATTCGCCCGAAGAGAAGACAGGAACGGGCGAATATTCGCGGAATACGAAGATTTTTTTTTCCCCGAAGACGAGCACGAAGACGAACACGAAGAGCCCCCTGGTGCCCAAGTCTAACAAAAACCTGTTTATTAATAAGACAGAGAGTTGTCAAAAAGAACAGTATTTTGGTTATACAGTAGTTTTAACAACATTTGCCCCCCCTATCTATTCCACTGGTCCCCGATAATTTATATGTGGGCCATTTAAGCATTTCTGCTTTAATTTCAGCCAATCTAGATATACAGTTAATTTAGACTAAGGTACTGTGTGCCTGGGGTAACTTAGTTCCAAAGTATTGTTTGTAGGTATGCCTCAAATCAAAAGTGAAAGATTTTGCCAACTGCTGTGCTAAAGGTGGTTAGCCCTATACCCATAGCTTGGGATTTGCACTGACCCTCCAGAAAAATGCTACACTTTATCCCTGCAAATGGCAGCACAATTTTGCCACCGTGTACTTTAATATGTGTTTTTCTTGAATGGGGTGTCAAGTAAAAATATCCATTTAATGCTTTCAATACTAGACTGCTCACCATGGAAGAGTGCTGTTCATACAGGTACAGGAATAACCATTTACCCCATGAAAATGTAAAAGCAACATGAAGGTTGGTTTGTTATTTATTTTTATATATTGAAATGTAAGTAGAAGACATCTAAAAACACAAGGTCAAGAGTGTTTAAAACAGGAAGTCTTTTTTTGGATACTATTGACTGGTCGGCCCATTTGTCTTCTTTATTTCCCAAAGTCATTCTGCTATTTATGTTCACACACACATATTATTACATTGGCAGTGAATCCATAGTCTGACCTTAAAAAACAGGAAAAAAAATAAATTCTGTCAATATCTATTTTAATTTTATAGTTGCTAAGAAATATTAATTTAATGAGCAGTTCCAATAAGTTGCATTGCAGATGGTTAGCAATAATGAAACAGGAGGGCATGGAAGCCTGCTATTTTCTTTATATTTAATTCAGCTTGCTTCCTTGCTGTTCCTGTATGTGGCCCGTGTAAAAAATATATAATATATATATATATATATAGATATTGTGACACAATACCCCTTCACTTTGGTACTCTGTCCGGGAATCTTTACTTACACACAGTCTATCAGGCTGCAGAGACGGCTCAGACACGAGGAGGGTGAAATAAAAGGCTGGGCCTGTTTTATTTTATCACCACAGGCATTACAGAAAATAAAGAAATCAAAACAAAAAGCCTTGCTCTCGTGAGCACTAACTAATACACGGTTCTCCAACCTAACTGCAGTTGGACGGCTTATCCGTTCCAACAAAACAAAATAACAAAATTGTATGTAATATTGGCAGCACTCAGTATTTTGGCAGCTCTCTCTCTCAGGGAGCCAAATGATCTCTTGCTCTGAGATCAGGAGGCTCCTTAACTGCCTCTCCCATTAATTAGGAGATACAGGTGAGTGCTTAGGAGAGTATCCAGGAATCTCCGGACTGGATTCCTACCTGCTGGTCTTCGGCTGCTCACAAAATGTGGAGTGGAGCACTGGCCCGCCCTACTCTCCAAATGCTCCACCCCAGGGACCCAAAATACACAAATAACAGACATCCAACAATTCCATTATTTAACAAGACATCTCCCTGGGGCTGGTAGAAACTATTGTGGGTAACCACCCTGCAAAATATAAGGGGATATATACATTCCCTCCATTATCATCCCCTGCTTTCTGTCACAATATATATATATACTTAATAAGCCACTGTCTTCTTTGAATATGAAGATATGGTCTTCTTTGTATGTAACATACAAAACAGTATTACTTTTGTTACGGCAACTTTAATGAAGCATGCTGCAGACCTGCTTGGGCCAGCTTCAGGCCATCGATGTACTTCTGTGCATGTGACCTGTTTTTTAACCATGTGATCTTTCTTTTTACCAATCACAAGCACGGAAACTTTCCACAGACAAAGGCAATCTTCGTCTTCGTTTTACTGATCTCCCTGGTCCCTTCCCCTTCTAGCATACCTTATGTACGTAGCATCGCAGGGGTTAACGGGAGCGGAAATACGTAGGTTCGCCATCAGTAGTTTAAAGGGCCGTGCAAACTACTCTATTGGTCGCCTGCAGGGGCCTCCTCTGGCATCAACCCAAATATCCCCTGAAACCAATGTGTTTCCCTTTAACCACATTAAAGGTTGGAATACATGCCATTGCAAATGAATGTGCCTTGGCAGAAAATGTTGATGACTTCAATGTGTCATGCAATTTAAAATTGTACCATTTCTTTTCAAATTCTAAATGAGAAGTAGCCAAGAGAAACCCCTTACTTCTACAGATTAGGCAATGGAACATGTGACCGCTATAAAGATGTAGAGCGCTTAAAAATGTTTTAAACTGAAGTATTAAATTCTGAAAGCTCATTTGCAGTCAATCCCCCTAACACATACTGTCTGCCTCCAGATTTATTGCTGCAATGTCATAGAGGAGGATTAGATACATGGATTTTAATGCCACCAACAGCTTCCATTCTTTGCTGTACCTTATTATTACTTCACTCACCATAATCTTATTATATTTAATGTATAAATAGTTGAGGCCTAAAGCACCAATCACACGTGATGATTAACGTGATCAAATAGCAGTCACTGACCAGGTTGGCTGAATATACAGTATTTGCTCTATTATAAGACAAGGTTTTTTTCAGAGCAAATGCTCAAATATTGGTCTGATTGCAAGACTAAGATCCGGATCCCCCGCAGTGCTGCAGGGGACCCGGATCATCCTCTCTGGCAGCCTCTTCTGCTGCCTGTACTTCCTCTGGGGGCTTCTATGACAGAGCGCTGGCATCACATGACCTTCCGATGCTCCACCATAGAAGCCCCGGTGGAAGTGCCGGCAGCAGCGGAGGTTGTCTGTGTGCATCCCACAGACGGTGAATGTTTGCAGCATGTGCATGGACAACCTCGCACACACGTCCAGGGTGTCTGAACATGGGTCACAAGTGAAGGGATGCACTGGTATGTCGGGGGGTGTTAAGAGTAGCATGGGGGGGTTCAATGGTTTTCTGGAGGCAGAGAGGCATATATGGGGGTTAAAAGGCATATCATGGAGGCAGAGTGGCATATATGTGGTATAAGGCATACCTGGGGGGAGTGGCGAATAGGGGTTAAAATGCATGTCAGGGAGGCAGAGTGGCATATATGGGATTAAACAGAGTTTCTTTCCTAATCTGTTACAAAGGCAGTATTCTTTTTTTTTATGATTTTTCGTAATTTATTTTGGAGGAAGTCGTGTACTGAAAGGATTATCATAGGCTTCAGTTTACTGGATTGAGGTCTTTTTCATGTATCACAATGTTACAAGAGGGGAAAAATATATTTAGATGGCATAATTCTCAAAAAAATCCTTGACTCCACCCTTGTTGTGCTCATTTTCTTGGAACACAGAATGTTTGTTTGGTGGACAAAGATTATCATAGTTTTTTTTATATTCAGACTTTCTTTTTTTTCTAAATTAATATTCAGATTTTTGGGGGGTCCTCTTATAATCAGGGTCGTCTTATAATAAATACAGTACTTTGGAAAACACGTTTCCTGTTAATTTTACACACGCTGAATGAGATTAAGCTGGTTGGCCCTTCAAAATTATGAACATCCTGGCTAAAGGTAACACATTTTATTTTCAGATATATCCTCCAATCAAATATGTACATCTTTTTTACTTGAGAAGATTACCATACTTATGTCTTTGGTATAAAATAGAGAGTAGGCACTTGTTACCACAATAACATTAATGTTTTTTGAGACGGTAGATAATAATATTGGCATATTTATTTGGTTTTGGAAGAATTAATGATTTAAAGCATAACCACTGGGCTAATAATGTCCATCTTCAGTGGTAAATCTCAGTAGTGTTTACGAAAATTGAATAAACTAAATTTTGTGTTTGGGGGATCTGAGTGGAAAGAGTGCAGATCTGGATTATCAACATGTATAAATGTTGGAACTTTGTGTATTCTAGCTCATTCAGGTACAAGTGTTGGGGTCTTCACGTGTATCGATGGAATCAATATACAAATGCAGATCTATTCTAACTTAAGTAACATTACTATCCTCTAGTATAGTTTTCAGGGTCCTACCACCCCTTCCACCTTTCAGTTGCAATTAATGCCTTCCCCCACTCTGCCCACAGAAATGGTTCTAAATTGAATGGAGATGCACCACTAAATGCCTTATTTCTTGTGCACCTTTGGATAACAATGCAATAGGAGCTCTTAATACTGAGTTAACTACTACTTAAGAGAGGAGTAACCATTAATGACAATGACAAAAACTGCCTGTTTACCCAATCTGGACCTATATTCTGCCTGTTATTTATGAGTCAATCAAAATAAAAGAAGTTGGTATGACTTTCTAACATTGACCCATCAACAACCCTTGTTATTTTTCTACATTTTGTTAAATAGGATTACCAGAGAGTCTATTTACTAGTAAACACACTGATTTCAAAATATGAGTGCCAGTGTACATGTACAATGTAAAGCCAAAAGATAACCTTCAGCGACCATCAAAAGTAGTATTTCATTTTGTACCTTTTTGTAATCATATCCTGTTGTACTGAGTCATCCATCGTACACAAATTAAATATCTGGTATGAGATGAAAAACAGTGTATCAAAAACTTTCCATCCCAAACAGACAGCTGGTCCACCCCCAGAAAAATGAAATCCCTCAAAGCAGTATTTTAAAGTTTGTTTTTATATATTTCATTAACAGTAAAGTACTTTACTTCATTATAATGTCATGGTTTTTGTTTTTTTTTGTTCAGCAAGTTGTTTTTCCATGGCAGGATCATTTTAAGTAATTTTGAGATTACTCTCAGTTGTCACATAAATCAGACCAGTGCTCTCTTATATAAGATTGGGTATAATAAAAGTGCCATTCACCCTTAAAGAGTAGTGTAACACCACTTAAACCGAGTGGAGGGTTTATCAATGAAGTAGAGGGGAAAAAATAGAAAAACAAATGTGCCATGAGGCATGATAGACGGAAGAAAAACAAATATGTAACTGTCCCTTGACATTTTATTTTTTTCTGGTTTATAATAAAGGTTGAGTCAGAGTAATCTTAGTAATCTTTCCAAGAGTCGTGATAAGTAAATACAGTGTACTTCTTGCACTGGATTTGTGACATCATCATGGAAAAATCACTCTTCTATTTAAGAAGTGTAGGACATTCCAATTTGCAAGAATTGGCTTCTTCACAAATGTGCAATCATCTAAACAGAGTTTCTTTCCTAATCTAATGAAAGGATTATCATAGGCTACAGTTTACTGGATTGAAGTCTTTCATGTATCACAATGTTAAAAGACAAAAATATACCGTATTGGCTCGAATATAGGCCGCACTTTTTCCCCCCACTTTAAGTCTTTAAAGTGGGGGTGCGGCCTATATTCGGGGTCTAGCGCCCGACACCCGGGACATGCAGTGGTGCAGGGGACCTGCATCTTACTCCCCGATACGCTCAGACAGCCTCCCCTGCCAGCACTTCCCACGGGGGGGGGGGGTGCCGGCACGGGAGGTTGTCTAAGCGCATCGTGCGGACCGTCCGCACGATGCGTTTTACCTCTGCCCCCCCCCCGGACTTACCGGAGCAGACTCCCGGGTGTCTTGCGGGGCCGGCAGGGGACATATACGCAATACGCGTATACAATACGCAAGTTGTATTGCGTAGATGTCCCCCGCCGGCCCCGCAAGACACCCGGGAGTCTGCTCCGGTAAGTCGGGGGGGGGCAGAGGAGGACAGTGGTAGCATATGTCTGGGAATGGAGTACAGTCGTAGCATATCTCGAGGAGGGAGGACAGTGGTAGCATATCTCGGGGAGGACAGTCGTAGCATATCTCGGGGAGGGAGGACAGTCGTAGCATATGTCGGGGAGGGAGGACAGTCGTAGCATATTTAGGGGAGGGAGGACAGTCGTAGCATATGTCGGGGAGGGAGGACAGTCGTAGCATATTTAGGGGAGGGAGGACAGTCATAGCATATCTCGGGGAGGGAGGACAGTCGTAGCATATCTCGGGGAGGGAGGACAGTCGTAGCATATCTCGGGGAGGGAGGACAGTCGTAGGATATCTCGGGGAGGAGGGACAGTGGCAGCATATCTCGGGGGGGGGGTAGAGGGCAGCATGTTTTTTTGGTGCTTTTTTAAAGAAAAAAACTTTTTCTTTAAAAAAGCACCAAACTTTTAGGGTGCGGCCTATATACGGGGGCGGCCTATATCCGAGCCAATACGGTATTTAGATGACAGAATTCTGTTAAATGGTTCTCAAAACAATTTTGACTCAACCCTTGTCAACAGGGTAAATAATTCCATGTATTGTTTCCATCCCTTGATGTTTCAATAGTTGATGGCATACACGCAGTACACCAGTTGCCCTGTAGTTAAAGAGTATACTTGGCGAAGGAATATATAAATTCTGAATAAGTATTGTTGAAGCCTTGTTCATGATCCAATAGTCTAACTCATCTCGCTTTTTTTCAGAATGCATAAATCATACAGTCTGTGCAGAAACACACACCAGATGCTTTCCTTCCATTTCCACTTGTTATGAAGTATTTAAGGCATGCTAGCCAACCTGCTCTTCCAAGACAGGCAGAGATTGAAATAGGAGTAGAAGACAATACTGCCATCTAGACCATATGAACGGAAGAAGTTCCACTCTCCTGAGCACCATCGTGGCAGGAGCCAAAAGAGTAAAAAGCAATCCATTAATAGCACAAAATACATTCACCCATTCTAATGTCAGGTACAATAACGCTGAACCACAAATAGCTGTCAACAGATCATGGGAGGTTTAGTTTGGCAGTTTGAGAGCCTACACATTAAATCAAATAATAATACGAGAAACAAACATCACACCTTAGAGTGTGAACCTAACAGAAACAAGCTAGCCAATGTGTAATAAAAGCAGAGCCATGGCAAAGCCTGACCCTAGGCTCAGCTTGTGCATGGCTTGCCAAGCCAGACTATCCTGCCACAGAAGACATGTATGTGTGCATGAATGTAGGACCAAAAGCCTGAGACTGCTTTTTCCCAGCTACTCCTCCTTTCTTGATGAGCCAGGCCAATGCCAACTATGGGAATTTAGTGAGGTGTGGTATGTTGACTTTTTACAACTTGTGAATTCAACATTTGCACGTAGTTTGCAAATGACTATTTTGTACATATGCAGTGGCATTTATACATAGTGATCTAGTTATATTTCAGATTATAGTCTAGCGGGCCAGAGGCAAAGATATATTGTAAAAATGGATTGTTTCAGAATGGCCACTGACTTTGGTGGTCTAATAGTGGAGCAAATGCATGGCTTTACTTTTTTCCAGAGTTTTAAACATGCGTCTAGGAGCCAGGAGGAGAATTATGAGTATAACCTACCATCAAATCAACACTATTGATCAGAACTAGGTTTCCTTTTTTATTAATTAAAGAAAATCCTGTGCTCCCTGAGAAGCCTTTGTTTTCTAAAAGATAAATAGAAGACAAACAAGAAATATACTTGTAGCCATCACAATAAAGCTTTGAGAATTTCACAACAGCATATCAATAGCTATGACAAGTGGATTCTTTTTTATTGGAATTATGCAAGTATAGGAAGCTAAGAGTCTATCATTCTTTCATCGAATGTCAATCATACCTGTAACTGGAAACACATTTTTGATATTCATGATTTTCAACACAGGAATGAATGATGAAGTCTTACTTCCACCTACTTTAAGTGTCTGACGAATGAACAACACGTTGATATCTGCTTTGCCACCCCAGAGCATTCAGAGGACGTATAACCTGAGTGTCCAGCTCATACCCACTGATTATCTAGGACATTCATTTCGTTTGGATACATTTCTATTTGGTCCATTTGTGATCCTCTGCCTATTGTAGCAAAGACGTGGGGATGTGTTGAGTTTTAATGTGGACAAATAACAGCTTGTCCATGTGCATCTCATAAGATAAACATCTTGAAAGGATAATACAGCACACAATTGTAAAACACACAGTTTGATAAGGTTTATTGCCAACTACCAGCATGTTTGTCTGTAACCAGATTCCATTTCAGCACTACAACAAAACATTCTGCCCTGCTATGTTCTTGTATATAATGGCTTTTATTCAGCTGGTCTAGACTGACTGCTATCAAGTGATCTTCATTTTACTATATTCACTTTACACTATATATATATATATATATATATATATATATATATATTACAGGTAGTATACATGCTGAGGTGTGCACATACTAGAATGGGAAGAAGCAGTCATACATCATAGCGACAGAATCAGAAGACGCAGGAGTGAGCCAGCCTCATAATATGTTAACCAACCAGGTCATTAGCTGAACATCTCAACTGCCAATCAAAACAGCAAGGCTCATTTTTCAAAGGCTCTATAAATAGGCACAATTGTGAGCCCTGGGGCAGAAATACTGTGCGTCTCTCTTTATAAGTGAAAGTAATTAAATAAATTGGTATGTTATCCCATTTCCCATTTTTGTTTGCTCCATCAATAATCAGGGTAGACTTGACCAAGTGGCCCCCCAGGCAAGAATATTTTCTTCCACCCCTCCATTATTTTACATAGATGGCAATGTTTATAAAGCCTAGCAGGATCAAGCAGTGGAGAAGCTATACAGAGTAGGGTGCAGAGTAATTATTTCTTGTACAGCGGCAGTTGAGCCTGGTACTCGGGGTGCATCACTGGAAATACCGGTGATTGCTCTGCCCCCCTCTCTGTACAGTTTCTTAACTCCACAGTGGATTTGCTTTCTGTATGTCACTCTGCACCTCCCTGCCTCATACACTCTATAACACAATATGCAAACACGCATTCAAACAATAGGCTAACACGCTGTTTGCGGACGCCCAGTCTAATACTGACACCCCCCACACACTCTACACTCTACACAATACACTGACACCCAAAAAAAGTCTAAAACTGTACTATGACACCCTCATACAGTGGGCGGCTGGCGGGGCTCCCTGGTACTAATACTGGACCTGCCAATTTACTAACCAGGTTTTTACCTCTCATGGTAATTTGGTAGCATGCCGTCAGATTAGTTTATGGGGACTGACTACAAACTGCTGAAAATTTGTTGTTGGTACTTGTCAATCTGCCAATTGCTGTCAATAGGAATAAGTGATGTGTGTCTACAGTAACCCCTTAATGACCAATGACTTGCCAGGCACGTCACGCAAAAACAGCCAGTTAACGACCAATGACGTGCTTGGCACAATGTCGAGGCATTCAGCAACACTAAGATCGGCATCAGGGGCCATGTCTTTAAAAGAGTTTAGGAGGCGATCAACGATTGCCTATGGGAGATGGCACAGTCAGTTGCAACTCAAGAATAGCCCTCAGTTGAGTTTTCTGTCTACAGTAAATCCCTTTTCCAGTTATAAGACATCAATGTTACAGTATGTGGGATATATAAACTCACGGTAAGGAATGTATATGATTTACTGTAATGTAACTACCTATCATGCTAAACAATTTAGAATGAATTCCTGTAATACTGCAAACTTCAGCTGTTACTGGGGCAGACTGTCAAACCCATAGCATATTCACATATCTGGTTTAAACATGTATGTCTCATTAGGCCATCATTACAGTAGTTGTGTTTAAAGTGGGATATATTGCAAAAGAATCAGAAGCTTTATGCAAATAGGATTTATTTACACTATATGATACATAATATTTTCAATTCAAATGTTTGCTTTACAGAATTTTACTTGGAACATCAATAAAACATTTCTTGATAAAACAAACTATATTGCCACCTTTGGAGTTAGTCTTCAATACAGACCAATCACCATTAGTTTTTACCTTATGCAGGTGCAAAACTGTATTACTTAACAGTTTTTTATATTCAAAGATTATCATTCTCAGGTATATTCTATCCCACATAAAAACATTAGTATTGATGCAATAGGCTAATATCCACCCATTGGCGTTGAAATGCATTTATTGTTGGTATCTTTTAATGATTGCTTTTGGGAAAACACATTATGTACAGTAGTGTCTTGTCTACTTAACTATTGTACTATATTGGAAACTCACTAAAAAAAACTGTTGCATTTATGACATACTGAATTGTCCTCTGAATCCTCAACCATGCCTTTTTCTCTAGAATCGAATGGCAGCAAATTCAGTATAACGGTAGAGTTTTCAAGAATCAGCCCTGTTTGTAGCTTATAAATAGAAATGGGGGAATTTGAAAAAAATATGTCATGGTATGCTTTATGGGATTCAAATGAGCAAAGACACTGCATAAGTACAAGCCTTTTCCTCCTCCTTTGGGTTTATTGACATTTTTCACATTATAATTGGACTGCTCAATAATGTAGGCAAGAGGCAATCTCCTGTGTTTATATATTGAAGCTCCTAGAGGTATACTGTAGGGAAGCATTGATCAGCTATAGTGCTCTCCTTATTATGCAGAGGAGACAGAAGGGACAATTTCTTGGCAATTTAACCAACCGAAGAACCTCATGCAATATTCAGGGTCTTCTAGATTACGGAGAACATTGTTTGCGTTAATGTGCAAATGTTCCCCTCTGAAATCCTTAAAAGGTCTGTCCATTGGTATTGCCTACATTCTTACCCATGAATCTCTGCAAACTGTTAAATAAGTATTGATCTAATACAGATCATTATTAATAGAAACAGTGATGCGAAAAGATCCACCAACGCCATAAGTAAGTGCACATGCTTGTTGTAAAGCGATCCGTAACTGTACATATTAGTTTGGCTGTATTGTCCAAGTCAAGACATGTCATTGCAGTGTAAAACAATATTATAGTATTTTGGCATATTATAACCAATCCACATACAGAATATATAATGTGTTTTTTTTTTTTGTTTTGTTTTTTTTTTTTAATTAGATAATGATCCTCTGAGTGCCCGAGTTAATCAATTCATAGCACATCAGTTACATGCTGAAAGAGTTAATTAATCACTCTATCACCACGGTAACCTTAAAAAAAAGTAAATTTGCCTTATGTCATAGTCCCCTCTGGCTTTAGCTTGGCATAACATTAGAGGGGCATGATTGTAGTCCACAGCAGCTGAGGATACAAACCAGTTTTCTCTCTAAAGCTGCCCTTTTGCTTCTGTTTTGATTGTATTTCTGATCTTACATCCAGCTTGGAAATGATGAGATACAATGTAATATTATAATGATATGTGATGATGTAGTGCCAGCTGTTTAGACTGAAATCAAGCGTCTCTGGAGAGTAGATGCCTGTGTTAGTGATTCAAAGGAGCCGTCAATAAACTGGGAAGATTCCGCCTGAAGGATTTCAAACTCCAGGCAGCTAAGAAATGAACGCTCTGTCGCTGATATTTCACCCTGGATAAGGCTATGATGTAAGACGCCTTGTGGAATATGATAACGCTATAAAAATCAATAAATAATAATAATAAGCTATTTTCTACCTCATGCCACAATCAGCCTGGACGCAATCATTTAATCCCCAAAGACTTTGCCAGCACAATTCTCTAAACAATTTGTATATATCCATCCTGGAGCTTAACTCCAATTCATCAATTAACAAATCTGTCCATTTTGCACTGATTTCATTAGCGATGCTAGTAGAGATGGATATTGTTTTTCTCTTGTTACGTCATTCACCCTTCATTGTTTTTATTCCCATCATAGATGCTATATGTATCGTGTGTGTACATGTATTCGTATATAGAATTATTTGTTAGAGAGCGTATAAAATTAAACTGTTACACCGGCTGTGGACAGACAATTCTAACTGCACCCCTGTTTTCCCTATCATGCCCACTTACCTGCTCCCAACTCATTAATGGCAGTGTTTCTGTGAACCCATACGGGGTGATCACATTGTCACCCAATCTCACCTATATATCTAACCATTCATATTCTATCTTTTTTAGTAACCAATGCATGATAACTGCAAGTCAAAAAACAACAGGGATTCTTGTTATTCCAGGGACCAGTCCTCCACCTTTATGCATTTGTTGAACTACACACTCTGGCTGATGTCTGGCCGAACCGATTTCTGGCTGAGGGTGACGGAATTGTATCTTAAAAAATATCCTCATGTTATCTAACCCTGGACTGTGTTCTTGTCATGAAACATAATGCATGTGTTTGTAAGTATGACATTTAACATAGAGACTCCATAACAATAATCACACAGCAGCACACAGCAATTTGCTTTGACCATAGCCTGTTCTAGCTCTCACCACTGTCTCTCTGATTGTCATATATTCCCCCATCTTGTCTAACCTTCAGCTGTCCCTGACTTTGGACCCTGCAAAGTGAACAACTCTTACTCGGCTCATCCTTTCTACACTGCTCTAGAATTATTTTTCAATCCTTACCCATCCACTCAACACTGTACTTTATATAGTGTGTCTTTCAGCATTGTCTTCCATACAAGCTCCATCACAGCTGCTTATTGTAGTCACACAATTATGTCCTAAGCAATATTGTAGCATGTTCTTCTACCTCCAACTCTGTCATAAGTCTCCTAGTATTTCATACCCACCTAATCATAGCCCATCTATCCTTGACAATCACATTGTGTAGAAAAACCACAATATAATACTCTGCAATGTAACAGATATGCACCGTACTACTCCGCTCATGCTGGATACATAAGTCTTTTATTTATTTTGAGCTTTATCTAATCCAAAGAAAAACGAAAATAAGTGTCTAGGACACTAGTTATGTCACGGCCATGAGCCCTTTCCATAAATTCTACCCATTAAGTGACCCACATACCAATAGTTCACATCTAGCACAACACTTATGTGTTTTATGTTATGTTTATATGTTGCCATTTGCACAAGACCTCTTTTGGGGAAAATACCTGCCCGGTTTAATTTTGCCTGTATCCCCTCTGTCCACCCCTTCGAGAAAACCACTTTATCACCGGCCTTAGAACAGTTATGCATAGAGATCAACTGCAGCCTCACACAAACCTCTCTGCACCTGCCCTTCCCTATGCCACCATATTTGCCAACTTTGTAAGAATATATATTCAGTATTTACTACGGTTTTATCATAACTTGGGTAATCATTGCCCCCAATCCCACAGTTTTACGTCTTTAATCAATATTAGCATAAAGGGGTACAGTGATCAAACTATTATGCACCAAATGGGCTTAGTTCACCCTGACCAACAACCATTTTTCACTGCATTTATTTTCTGTGTAATCTGTTTCCATCTCATCGCCGCCAACACTGTACCTCATCTACCTCTCCTACACTAGATGCCCCAGCAATTACCCTCTGGTTTGTATGCACTCATCTCCATCTCATATATCCTGGTTTTCCTTGTTTCAGGCGATATTCTATTCTAGAAGCAATTAATTTTTTCTGCATTTATTCCAAGACGGGTTCTAATTCCATGCAACCACTTACACCTAAACGCTCTATATATTAACCCCAGAATTTTAAACATATACCATTCATGTTATTTCAACTTGCCCTTAGTTCTTACACCCTTGTTTTTCCTATATATAATTAGGACTAGCCATCTTTTGAACCCCTAAAGTCACACCTGGCCCTACCTCTATTTAACCTCCCCAGTATTCTGTTTAGTTACCCCGGCTCTGGGTCCCCCCCCCCCTTTCCTCTGCCCTAGCACAGGCTGGACTCACATCTCTGAAGCGGTTCCAGTGCTTGATCTTGCCGCTGTACTGGTTGATGGAGGACAGCCATTGCTCATCCTCCATGAAATTGCCTGTATTCTCCACTTCTTTTCCGTCTCCCTGAGTCCACGCGAGGGGCAACAACAGGGGCAGGAGGAAGAGACAGGATCCCCCCGGATTCCTCATCCTGGCTATGGCTGGGTGATGCGGGGGAGAGCGGCAGAAAGGATGCTCTTGGTCCTGATGCTCAGCTCCAGATAGAGGGATGATGGAGGGAGGAGGAGACCTGCTACTCTCTGCTGAGACTCGCCGCTCAGCTGCCTTGGAGAAAGACCTAGAGCTGGCAGCAGCCACACGGACTGGAGGGGGGGAGGCAGGGAGTCTGCGCCAGAACGCCACACAGGAGGAGGGGAGGCAGGGGCAAGGGAGGAAGGGCTACCTGCTGAAATGGTACAGGCTGTGATCTGAAATGTGCATCGCACATAAGCCTAACACTATATGATTTGCATGTCTTTATAGTCATGGTATATGTTGTATCCTTAGCATTATCTATTTGCCATACTGCATCGGCTGAGAGGAATACAAAAGCTCTGGTCCTAGGAGGGACCAACTATAAACCCAGAGGCTGGAGACATCGTTCATATTATATGCAGACATGCTGGTATAGCTTAACGCTTTCAGTTCCTTCTTATTGCTATTTAAAACGAAAACATTTTAACGAGACTGAATTTGGTCCAATAGTGAACTATATTTTCTTCTTTTTGTAAGGTACTGATTATTAAAGTAAAATATAGAAGGGGTATAAATAAATGGTGTAGTCTCCATAGCAACTAATAGCCTGTGCATACTGAATGGTCCACTTCCACCAATTTGTGCCACACTGACTTTATTTATGACACAGTGGATATATAAAACATAAATACCACAAACATTGACAAGATACAACTAATAGTTACTTTGTAACCACTGACTGATAAAACCATAAATGAATCGGTGGAATTCCATATTATCTGCAATGCTCTCCTTTGGGGGTACTCCAGAGACAGGTACAGAGAAACTGCATTAGACTGCAAGATCTTACATTTTATTCTCACTTTCTGCCTGTGTCAACATGTCTGAATAATGCTGCGCCTGCTTCTGTTACAGAACAGTGGAATTGGTTATTCCTTTATAAGTAAATGTTTAATAAGGTCTGCGCAACTTACCAGTTCACTCACCATAATCACTTTGTTGCTGAGAGGAACTGCCACATTCTACTTAAGGGGGCCATTTACAAAAAAAGGTAGTGATGTCACTAGGAACATAGTGACATCACCACGTCACAACCGAAACAATGAGATTGGGTATGTTTAGCAAAGGAAATAACGAAAGCAAACCATTGTTGACACCTCAGCCTCTCAATAATTTTTAAGTTGATATTTTTATTATATCTTCTTTGTGTTCTTTGCCTTCTCTGTGTTCAAATTTCTGTACATGGTGGCAGAAACAATGGTGCATATGATAGGCGGAGTGTTTCCTTAAAGATGCTTTAAAGAATAAGTCCTGGTAAAGCCCTGTCCAAAGCCACATCTTTAACCACATCACCTAACAAGCATTTATGCCCTTATTGGCCATGTGAAATGTTGGGAGGTCATATGTCAGGTTAGTCAAGTTTGGAAAGAAACAATCTGGAACATACTGGCTTATTCTGGCCTTATGGTTTATCACTATGTTAAGCACCTACACCACCACCTCTATTCTATTGACATTATATGAATTTAAGACTCCCAATCCCACATCAGGGTTGGTTTGTAGTGTTCCCTCAAAGGCAGATAATAATAATTTAGCAACACATGTATGTGTGATGGGAGTTTTTTATGGCTCTTTAGTGCTCATGCAGCTGTTCTTCTTCCTGGATATTTGTTCTTATCTTTCTCTTTGCTTTGCTTGTGCCTTGGCACACAGCCATAGTGTTACAGGCATAGTTTTGCCCGTGGTGCTTGCTGAATCTTGGACCACTGTTCACTCAGAGAAGTATGTGCCGCTACTGCTCTGTCTAGAGAGTATAAAAAGATCTGTTGCACGGTTATTTTTTTTTAAGCTTTCGTGGAACGACTGCATATTCGTGTCCACCCATTCTGTACTCTCAACCCTTTCTGGCTGATGTTGACATGCGGCTTGCCCAAAACTAATCAAAGTGAAGTAAATTCTTTTGATATCTTTTGACATAGTAAGGCATATTCCCCTTGGCTTACAGTTTGAGACCGCACTCAAATGCATTTGATAGCTGGGTGACCACTTTAAACATTGGTGGTCTCTTTTGCATTTGCCCTTTTCCCCCGCACCCTCCTCCCTCCAGCTATTTTCCATGCACGAGAACATATCTCCCTGAATGTGATATACTCACCACCAGTCAGTTCCAGTACTAGGTGGATGAATACCGAGGTTGTGGGCCTGTTCTGACCCCCCTGTGCATCTGCAGCAAGCATTCCCATGTTAGCTGTTTGTATACTTTAATATGCATTCTTCCAAATGCAAAAACAGGATTTACATGATCTGCTGCAGCTGCTCCCCTCCTCCTTTTTGATTCAAGATTTATAGGCACGTCATAGAAGCCCCAGACTTCGCAGACTTCCCCCGGCTGCCAGAGATGAGGATCCCCCGCACCGCAGCAGGGGACCTGTATCCTCCTCCCTGGCAGCCGGGGAATGTCTGCACGATGCACGCAGATAACTTCCGCCGCTGCCGGGGCTTATATGACGGAGCGACAGCATAGAAGCCCCAGCGGATGTGACGAGCAGCAGCAGAGGTTGTCTACGCGCATAACGCAGACCTACAACGGTTGCCCTCACAAGGCACCAGGGAATCTGGGGATGCACTGGTAAGTTGTAGGGGGGTCAGAGTGGCATTTCTGGGTAGCAGAGTGGCATATCAGAAGGCAGAGTGGCATATCTAGTGGTTCAGAGTGGCATATCTAGTGGGTCAAAGTGGCATATCTGGGTAGCAGACTGGCATATTTAGGGGGGCATAAAGCAGAGTGGCATATCTAGTGGGGCGGAGTGGCATATCAGAGGAGCAGAGTGGCATATCAATGGGCAGAGTGACATATCAGGGGGCAGAGTGGCATATCTAGGAGGATATAAAGTATATCAGGAGGCAGGGTGGCATATCTAGGGGGCAGAGTGGCATATCAGGGGGCATAATGCATTTCAGTGGAGCAGAGTGTTATATTAGGGGAGCAGAGTGGCATATCAGGGGGCATAAGGCATATCAAGAGGCAGAGTGTCATATCAGGGAGTCAGAGTGATTTTTTGTTATGTGACTGGTATTACTCTGGTAATAATTTGCTTATGTTTTTTCTGTATTAATAAAATAAACATGTATTATTAATGTTAAATGTATAAATGGTATATATTATAAATATATAATAGTAATTGCCATTAATTAATGGCAATTAAAAGTATGCACTGGTGAATTTTAGATTATTGATATAGATGAGATTTTTTTATGTGACAAATGCAATTGCATTTACAAGTGCATACTTTTACCAGATGTATATTGAACACTTAATTAATTTGTTTTCATATATATATTTGCTAAACAGCTTGAAATTGTTCAAAGTGCCTTTTTTACAGTAAATTTTTCTTATTTATGTGTGACTGTCTGAGTCTGTGTGTGAGAGAGACTGCCTGAGTCTGTGTGTGTGGGTGCGAGAGAGAGAGACTGCCTGAGTCTCTATGTGTGTGAGACTGCCTGAGTCTCTGTGTGTGAGAGAAACTGCCTGAGTCTCTGTGTGTGAGAGAAACTGCCTGAGTCTATGTGTGTGTCTGAGATAGACTGCCTGAGTCTCTGTGTGTGTCTGAGATAGACTGCCTGAGTCTCTGTGTGTGTCTGAGATAGACTGCCTGAGTCTCTGTGTGAGACTGCCTGGGTCTGTGTATGTGTGTGAGAGACTGTCTCTGTGTGTGTGACTGCCTGAGTCTGTGTGTGCGTGAGAGAGACTGCCTAAATCTGTGTGTGTGAGGTTTTTATTTTTTAGTAAGAATGCTCAGAAGTGTTCAATAAAAAATTTGAATCCCACTACTGGGCGTACTCATTATGTACACCATACGTTCTCCTCAGACAATCGCTTATGTTCTTCAAAAACATGCAAGGTATACCGTAGTTCTTTGACCTACTCTTATGCCTTGTTACCTTTATAATGCATAGTGACACTATATAATCATATAAAGCCGAATGGTAAGCAAAACAGCCATGCTAGGATTAGATAGGTACTTTGATGTAGTGGCATGCTAAGCTTTCCCTTGAAACTGAGGAGACATGGGGGTATGCTTGAGTTTGGGAGAGGGGCACTGGTGGATTTCTGGGTAGACTCCTCTTATGTCTAAGTCACCCTGTGCTTATTGGGGTGCACAGGGTCAGGGCTGGACTGGCCCACTGGGATACCGGTTGGCTGGGAAATGCCCTCTGTCCCATGATATGCCTTTTAACCCCTATATGCCAGAGTGGCATATAGGGGTATAAGGCATTTCTGGAGGCAGAGTGGCATATGGGGGTTAAAAGACATATCATGGGGCAGAGTGGCATATAGGAGGGTATAAGGCATTTCTGGGGGCAGATGTACATAACTGGGGGGGTCAGGTTGGCAAATAAAAGGAAATAAAAACCAAAAAAAATATTTTTCTCAATCACAGCTTTTATTACATATGAAAAAATTGTTTACATGAATTCATATTTACTAGTAAAGCTTTTTCCCTATAGGGTAATCTTATATTCAGGCTTTTTCTTTTTTCCTAAATAAATATTCAGATTTGGGGGGGGTCATCTTATAAACGAGTAAATAAGGTATTTGGGTGTCAGTGTGGCAAAGCCTGTCCTGGTAT
Organism: Spea bombifrons; assembly: GCF_027358695.1. NCBI lineage: Eukaryota > Metazoa > Chordata > Amphibia > Anura > Pelobatidae > Spea > Spea bombifrons. The sequence continues at coordinate 12,514,515 of NC_071097.1, forward strand.
GTGTGTTTTGGTGTCGGTGTGGCGTGGTAGAGCCTGTCCTGGTGGGTGTGTGTTTGGATGTCAGTGTGGCACAGCCTGTCCTGGTGTGCGTTTGGGTGTTTCGGTGTGGTAGAGCCTGTCCTGCTGTGTGTGTTTGGGTGTGTCGGTGTGGTAGAGCCTGTCCTGGTGTGTGTGTGTGTTTGGGTGTCGGTATGGCAGAGCCTTTCCTGGTATGTGTGTTTTGGTGTTGGTGTGGTAGAGCCTTACCTGGTGTGTGTGTCTGGGTGTTGGTGTGGCAGAGTCTGTCCTGGTGTGTGTTTGGGTGTGTCTGTGTGGTAGAGCCTGACCTGGTGTGTGTGTGTTTGGGTGTTGGTGTGGCAGAGCCTGTTCTGGTGTGTGTTTGGGTGTTGGTGTGGCAGAGCCTGTCCTGGTGTGTGTGTCTGGGTGTCGGTGTGGTAGAGCCTGTCCTGGTGTGTGTGTCTGGGTGTCCGTGTGTGCACTGTACTTACTGTAGCAATACATTGATTTATTTAATGTTTACTTATCCAGAGATAAAACGCCCTCCTGAATTGGTAGTCACTTCAGAGGACAAAACTGTCTAGGCCCAGAAATCAGTGAGAGGAAAAGTAAAGGTATTGTGTTATTTACTCTTATTTTCAATCTGCATATTTTATCACAATGGATCGCAGAAACTTGAATGGTGGTTGGGATCTTCAGAGTGAAACCCTATTTCATTATTCCCGTTGGTTTCACAGTCCTTCCCTCTTAAGAGGGGCGTTTTACATTAACATACTGGCAGGACACCATGAACTGTGTGCATTTTAAAAACAAAAATAATAATGTATCTGGGATGAGGTATTCATTGTATGAATGGAATATCATACAGAATAATGCGATAAATGTTTTGATTCCATTATGTCTGATGTATAAAATTTATTAGGGCCTTTTAACACTTTTGCTTTCTGCCATTTTAATACAAATAATGTGATAAAAAGAATGTTTTATAGTTATTTGTATGGCAAACAATGTGACTTGGGTATGTATAAGGGGTGCGTGTGGGTACAAGAGCTCGACCGCTCTTGTTTCCAGGGCTGCTTTTTATTCCCAGTCCGGCCCTGCACAGGGTGAACAGAAAACCCTGTCTGCCGTAACCAGACTCCCATGAACTATCCAGCTATGGGGGCTCTACAAGCCAGGGGACACTCAATGCTGTCCGTCGACAATTGGAACTGCATTGGTACGCACACCCGTTGCCCCACCACGTCACTCTTTTAAGGTTAGATTAAGCTTGTGGTGGGCAACACTTGGTGGTGGTTACGGAGAGGGAGCTTGTTGGGAACCTGGATTTTATACCGAAATTTAGAATCGGGGTTTACTTGACCACAGCTATAGAACTCTGGCCCGGCTACCGCACGGACTATTCCCAGAGAAATTTCAGACACTGAGCTCTCCATTGGTACCCCGGGATTGATGCCGCTCCCTCGGGATCACCCCGAAATAGTGACTCTTTGTCGCGTGGGCATTGCTGGCCATAGAACTGTATGGCAGCGCCGGACTGTCTGGTGATTGATGAGATGTTACCTCTAATCCTATCATGTTTTGTGTATAAATATATGTGCTGTCCTCAATAAACTGTGTTCTATTTGTACCCTGCAATAAGTCTCCACTAGTGCCTGTGTGGATATAAATGAGCAATTGAGCTTTCAGCGTCAAGGAAGATTTCTACGTCGGAGCTACTCAGTTTGAGTATGGGTCTCAGTCACAAGGTGCTTCTAAGTAGAATTTGCTGGATGTGTACTGATCCCTTGCAGTTTTGTATATACATATTACTCATTCAACTGCTCTCAGTATTTGAATGCGTTATTTTTTCTGTGTATTTGGAGGTATAAAATAATTAGTTATTACAAAGTTATTTGGTCAAAAAGTTGCGATTTACAGCTCCAGTCCCAATTTTGTTTAAAGGGACACTCCATCCATCATGTGCACTTTAATGCATACGATAGCTGCATGGCCCCTTTAAATTTTAATGTTGTCCCTTTTACAAATGCATAGGGAATTTTAGAATCTACCCTTTCTCCATCCCCAGCAATTTTGTGTGCAAAATACATTTCCCTGCGAGTTATATACTCATCTTCAATCAGCTGTGTACCGTGCATTTTCAGACCCCCTTGAGCATGTGCAAGAAAGTGATCACACTGATTTTACTGTACTATGATAGATGCTGAGGTAATATGTACATTTTACTATGATACATGTTGAGGACCCTGGAGTTCTGACTGGTCCACACCTCTCACCTTTCCCACGAAGCAGCTATCTTACTGGGTCCAACGACGTACGGCAATCAGCATCCCTCGCTGACAATGCCCTCTCTCCTCATCCAATACGGTCCAAGTCTGAAGGGCCCTTTCTAAACAAGTACGACAAGACAGAAACAAGGTGTCGCACTGGACCACCTAGAGGCATGGGCCCTGTCGCAGTGGGTATACTTTCTTATACAGTATATATACTCATAGTTGTGTGAAAAATAAAGTACACCATCTTTGAATTCTATGGTTTTACATTCCAGGACATAATAACAATCCTCTGTTCCTTAGTAGGTCTCAAATTAGTTTAATACGACCTCAGATGAACAACAAATGACATGATTTATTCAACAAAAATAAGCCAAAATAGAGAAGCCATGTGCAAAAAAACTAAGTACACCTCAATAGCTGCAATAATCATTTTCTGTATGACTTTTTCAGTCTCTCACATCATTGTGGAGGAATTTAGGCCTGCTCTTCTCTACCACGTTGCTTCAGTTCATTAAGGTTTGCAGGCATTTGTTTATGCACAGCCCTCTTAAGGTCCTGCCACTTCATTGGGTTGAGGTTTGGACTTTAACTGGCCATTGAAACACTTTGATTCTTTTCTTTTTCAGCCATTCTTTTGTAAATTTGCTGGTGTGCTTTAGAGCATGACCCAATTTCTGGCTCAAATTCATGGCTCACATTGACTCTAGAATACCTTGGTAAACAGAGGAGTTCATGGCCGACCCAGGTCCTGTGGCTGCAAAACAAGCCCTAATCATCACCCCTCCGCCACCGTGCTTGACAGTTGGTATGAGGTGTTTGTTCTGATATGCTGTGTTTGGTTTTCTCCAAACATGGTGCTATGCATTATGGCCAAACATCTCCATTTCTGTCCAAAGGACACCTTTGCAAACCTAAGGCGTGCTCCCATGTTTCTCCCAGAAGAGGGTTTCTCCTGGCAACCCTTCCAAATAAACCATAATTGTTAAGGCTTTTTCTAATTGTGCTGTCATGAACCTTTAACATTTCACATGCCAACTGAGGCCTGTAGAGTCTGAGATGTAACCTTCTGACTTCCACTACTGAGAAGATTGGCAATTGTCTTGAATGTTTTATACTATTTTTTATTACTGTAAAATGGATACTTTTGATGAGTAGCAGCAATTACTGATGTCTTTTCTCCTTGGCATTTTGTTAACACACATCTAAAAGCTCCAGACAAGCAAACTGCTAAAACTTTGGCTTTTATGGAGGTGGTCACACTAGCTGATGATCAATTAACCAATGGCATTTGATGCTACTTAGCATCTTAATTCATGTGAAAGCATTTTGGCTTTATTTTTGATGACTATATCATGACATGGTGTAACATGTCATGTGTTGTTCATCTGAGGTTGTATTAACTTGATGTTTAGACCAGATGATTGTTGTTATGTCCTGATATGTAAAACCATAAAATTCAAAGAGGGTGTACTTTTTTCACACGACTGTATACACTCATCAGCCATAACATTATGACCACCTACCTAATATCGTGTAGATCCTCCTTTTGCCACCAAAACAGCCCTGACCCGTCGTTATGCTGTGATAGCTGGCAGCAAGACGCTGGCAGCAGATCGAGGTCAGAAAGTAATTATTCTCCGGAAGGTGGGGACTTCGGTGTCCCTGGCTTAGATTGGGAGGCTTTTGAAGAAAAAGAAGACTTTGGTAGTTCAGAGAGCTATAGATTCTGGGACCTGTACGGAGACAGCAAAGAAATTCTGCCGCTTTCCCAGGATCTAACCCTGACAGCTGACTTAGAAGGGCTAGTCTACAGGGAATGGTACCTGGAGATGGACTACTTGTGTCTGCTGGAAGGCGGCCTCTCCGTGACACTGGAGTCAGCATAGTCCCAGCTGAAGAGCTGGCAAAAGGACAGAGTGCTGCTGGTCTCTGCCCCGCACCTGCAGGTGCGGGGCAGAGGCCTGCGGTGCTCTACCCTGTTGCCAGCGCTTCAGCTGGTGCTAAAGGGATCTTCTGGCTCGGCCTGCTGCTGGGGAGGGAGAACTGCTTCACCGGGTCAGTTCTGCCGCTCCTCGGCTCCCAAAATAGTAAGCTGCCGCTGGGGAGATGGACCAGCTGCCGCATCTCGCTGGATCCTTGTAGCCATTGCAGGTGCGGGGCAGAAGCCAGCGGCACTCTGTCCTTTTGACAGCTCTTCAGCTGGGACTATGGGATCCGCCGTGTCATGGAGAGGCCGCCTTCCAGCAGACACAAGTAGTCCATCTCCAAGTACCGTTCCCTGGTGTACAGTCTCTGGGTATTGGACTTGAGATGGAAACCTCTGTACATTGTGAGGGTTTTTGGATCTTCTTATTGGCAGCCTTCATGTCCTCCTTTGGTCAGCTCACTATGCCGGCAAGGTATCTATGACTCGCAGGGGGTATATGTTGATGGTGCCTGGATGTTGTTGCCTTCATTGCCTTCTCATCATGGTTCCCATGTGACTGTAGGATACCAACATACTTGTAGCTGGTTTTTATGTCTGCTATGTGCCCTGTTGGTAGTCCCATCCCATTGGTCTTAAGTATCTTCCCTCTTTTTACTAAAATCCATACTTATCCAGTCCAAATTACATCCCAACATCATCACTGTAAATCCAGAGGAGGTGGCTCATGACCTCTTGAACTCCCCAGAACAGCAGTGGGGACAGTGCATCAACTTGGTATATGCCTAACTTTATGGTCACTTGTTGTTATAGCTGTCTTCAGTTGCCTTCCAGTGTTGTGTTCCAGACACCCAGTGATTTCTGGAGGAAGATCATTAGTGCACTCTTGGCTTTGTATAGCTTTAGGCATTTGCAGATCCCTGTGTGGCATTGAGTCATAGGCTTTCCTATAGTGAATCCAGATTGTGCTCAGGATGGTATATGAGTTCATATAGAATGGCTGATCATAACAATGATAAGCAAAGTGTTAAGTGAAGCTTAAGGTAAATAGAGCTCTATGATAGCTCTTCCATAAATATGGGAATTATTGTGTTTGTGGTAGGGGATATTATACAGTCATGCGCACATCGATTCGGCTAAAGGTATCTCCCATATTCCAGTTTCATCACCTACTCATACATATTTCAGGAAGATCTTGTACTTTCATTTCAGTATTATCATAAATATGTCTCCTGTATGTTTAACCTTATAAGCTTTTCCAATAGTAATTTTTATAATAGTATTTCTATGATTTTATTTTAACAGGTTTTACATTTACTCGTTTATAGCTATATCCTTTTCTTTCTTTTTCTTATTCGATATTTATTTGCGTATTTATCATTACAATTATGTTCTTATAAAAGAAAATGATAAAATGTTATTTGCGTTTGTGTATTTATCATACAAGTAACATTTGTTTTTGAGATGGTGGCCATAACAGATACAATGGCCCAGGCAAAACCTGGTTTAGAATTTAGCATTAGCATAAATCAGTAGGTGGGTCAGGTGTGTGTGCACCCATTAAAAAAACTCTAATTGAGAAGGTTCCAGGGACTCATAAATTAAAAGTGTACACTGGTATTTGACAAAATATAGTCAACGGTAATACAGTCTTGCCTGGGTGATGTTGACACTTAAGAATATATATGGACACACAGAATTTGATCCTAGCAGGGTTATGTTAAGTTAAAATAAAGGAAAGAGTGTTAGCACTCCTCTGGGCAAAACACATAGAGAGGTTGGTAGCTAAGTGGAGCAACCTCCCAGCATAAATTGTAGAAGTTAATATATATAATGAGTGAAATTATACAAAGGACTGATCAACATTGTCTCATGTCACGGAGAATGGACAGGCCAGATAGGCTGAATGGTCCTTATTTGCTCTTAAATTCTGTGTTTTTATGTGAAAGTTTAAATAGTGATCTTATAACCATAGCAACCAATGGAATGGTACATGCAGTAAGGCCATCCCATTGGTTGTCATGGTTATATAAACACATTTAAACTTTGTATCAGAATCAGCCTCTAATTAAACACTCCAAAGCAAACTAGTTGACATTGATCTTGGAGGACAATAGTTAATAGATCATCGGTAAGATCTGCAATGTGAAAAGGTCCTCAACTTTTTATCACCCTGAATTTTATTTCACCCTATTTTTCCCACTTTCAAGTAAGTAGGGTGGGTGTGCAGGGTTAACAATTGAACTGGGTACAGCCATATATACCCTGGTTAGTAGGGTAACATTTTGACAAAAGAGGAGAGAGACAAGGTGATATGTTAGCCAGTGAAGTTTATTGGATGGTTATGTCTATGGTGTTATGTCTTGTCATATGATGGCTTGTGATGCCCAAGCCTAAAGGCTTAAGTGCAAAATACTCCCTAGGGTTAGACAATTGAAGGGATATTTACTCCTGTGCCAGCCAGTATGTTTAATATGAATCTTGGTATCACAGTTTGGTATTGTTTGTTGTGAATGACAAATTGTCACCAGTTAATTGAAGTTATGCAAGTTAAGGGGTTTATAGTTTAATATTCTTATAGTCAAAATGGTATAATTCCTGATTGGTATCCATTATTCTTATACATGTAATGTCAGTGTCACAGTGTACAGAATATTTATTCAAAGTGACATTTATTATATAAAATTCAAGCTGAAGTAAAATTATTAAATTAATAACATTCTGTGTGCTGTTTTCATTTAATGGGTAAATGGACTTTGTCATATGTTTTGGATAGCACTAGTTAGTGCACAATGGATGTATTTTTTTCCAACGTCTTTGGAGTTATAGCACTAAATAATTTGGATGGCCTCTATGGCCGAATGTTGCTCTTCAATGTTTAATAATAAGTACCGGTGATCATTGACAATTTACCCCAAGTTTTATATCTGAGCATGACTGAATAATTTTACTTCCAATGAATTTGCTTAACATGAAATACGTAGCTTGGACCACCCTTTCGCCTAAGACCTGCACATTCTTCTGGATATTCTATAATAAGGCATAGAATGACTTTTCTCATTTGGTCTTTGGGCTTTGTTATACGAATTGCTAAAGTTACATCTGGGACCTAGGTAACCTGCTTCAGAAAAAAGACAATAACTACAGAATTTTAGTGTCGTGAAGATATTTCTAAGCTACAGCAAAGAAGGAGGATAAGACGTAGATCTTATTTCTTCAGTGCAAGGCATTGCAGGACCTGACAATGCTAACAGAATAAATCAAGGTTGACATCCCGGTGAAAAATGATGACTATGCCAGAGGCAAGTAAAATTAGGAAGACATTGTGAACATCACTCTACAGAAGCTCAGTTTATTTGTATCTTTATGCTATCAATCTTTCTACTCCTTGGCAACATTATTTATTATCTTTTTTCATGTTTTATGTGGTGCAGGCAGCATGTAGTTTCAAAACGAAAGGAGATGCCAATTTTTCAAAATGTATTGTTTTCTGTCCCGAAAGCAAAAAAATGGCGGACCTGCAGAGGAGGTTACACTTCAGTAAGTAAACCACAGTAATCTGCTTCCAGTTATATAAATGTATGTATAAAAAGAATATATGTATGGAACAATAGTGCTTTTGATGTTGTGGAACAGCAGCTATCCCCTCCTAGAAATAAATTGGTGTAATGTTTCATCCGATAACCCTGCCTACATATATAATATTTCCTTTACATTGATTGTATAATGTTCAGAAATATATCTTATTAAATGCAATACTGCTGTAGACATGTAGCCCAATGACTGTGTAAGATGGGTTATACTAATGAGAATATCATTCCACTCTGTTCTGTTTATGTCTGTTCACTCCACTAATTATGAATCCATTAAATTACTTGGCTCACAAGCACAGCATGAGAAATGATGTACATTGTGTCTGTCTGCTTTTTTGCAAATGCATTTAAAGTGTTTTAATGTTTTCAGAAAGATGATAGGCGCTTGTCATACTAAATCCACTAAATTGGATTTTCAAGGCTAAAGAAATGTAGGTAACAGTTATTGTAATAATCATTTACTGGTATGGGCCCTTATATTTTGTACTAAATATAATTAAGAAAACAACACAGAGTGACAAGAAAACTAGAATAAAGAATATTGTGACTATTTTGGCTTGTGTCTAGAATGTATACTTTCTTAAGGAAGATATTTTTTGCCTTTTTGTTTTATTCAAGGTAATTACTGAGTAACTGAGGAGCAATGGTTTTCATAGGGGTCATGCTTTGGTAGAGGAGTGATCTGAATATAATACAGGACCAAGGACCTAATAATAAGATTTAAGATTTTCACAAAAGGAGAAAATAGGCCAAATAGTTATTTTGAATGTATCATATAATTTACCATAAAAAAACTATAAAATATGGTAAAAAAATGACTTTCTGATTTTTACTAGAAACATATTTTACTCATCTAAAAAGCTAATGAATAAACCTACTAAAGATATTCTAGTATTTGTCCTGAGTTTAGACATACCCAATGTTTTATGTTTTTGTTTGCAGGTTATAGAACAATAAGTACAAGTAGCATATTGCTATTTCACGACCATTTTTTGAAACATGGTCATACTACTTCCATGTCATATTTGGGACATCTATGAGGCTGACCACTTCCATTTACCCCATCAAACCATATATGTTTGAAAATACCCCAGGGTATTTCAAATTCTGGTAACACATGTTACAACCAGCCTTTTGCAGATAGTATTTTTGTGTGTGTTTTTTCCACCCACAACCTACTTTATATATGCATTTACAGCTCCTGGTATATGTCACTGCCAAACAACTTCAATATGTGTTCAGGAACATTTCCAAAGTACAGTGATACCACCCATGCATTCATTTGTCAGGTTGTTTGGGGGCTAAAAGGCCATATTTGGGAATTGCGCATTTTTCAAATTAGAATTTTTAAATGTGGTCATACTGCTTCCATGTGTTATTTGGGACATATTTAAAGCTGGCCAATTCCAGTTACCCCATTAAATGTTATATTTTTTAAAACTAGTGGTGGTATTTTAACTCTTTCCATACACAAACTTTACTACTAGCTTTTGTTTTTTCCTCACACATTCTGCTTTAGGTATAAATGTACAGTTCCTGGCATTTGTTACTGTTAGTTAACACCCCAATAAGTGTTCAGCAAAATCTCTTGAGTATAGTGATACCCCCATGCATGGGTTTGTCGGGTTATTTCTGAAGTAAAAGACCACCCTTGCGAGGTGTGAATCTTTGGAATTTCGACATCTGGTCAGTCTATGCCCATATTTTTGGGACACCTTTGAACCTGGCCAATTCAATTTACCTCATTCAATCATACATTTTTTTTAAACTAGACACCCCATGGATATTTAAAATGGCAGTATTTTAAATGTGCACTAATTTGTTGTGAATGTATAGTGCTAATTGTAGGACTTGCTCATAAAAAAACACTTATTTAAATAAATATATATATATATATTTATTTTTTTTTACCTCCGCCGATGTAGCCGGCTTACGCTTGGGCCTAGTGTTTGAACTCTGGAAGTCCGCTCCCAAACGTCAAGGACTGACAGTGAAACAGGTCAGCGGGTCATCAATTGCCCACTCTTTCACCTTTTCCATTTCCAATGCTGCTTCTGCTGGTGGTACCAGTGTCTTTTGCCGGCCAGTTCGCTTCCTGGCTAAAGTCATGCCTAAAATCTCCCAAATGGTAAAGGTAGTTTCTCCCTCCTGGCTGCGTCTGTTTGTGGTGTGGCAAGGCCTACTACCTCCGCCGATGTAGCAGGCTTACGCTTGGGCCTAGTGTTTGAACTCTGAAAGTCTGCTCCCAAACGCCAAGGACTGACAGTGTTTGGATGCTTTGCCCTAGGGGTGAAACAGGTGAGAGGGTCGCCAATTGCCCACTCATTCACCTTTTCCATTTTTCAAACGTCTACTTTTTCTTTGTAAATCTTGCTTTTTCCTTCCTTCCATTTCATTTTTTTCCGTCTGATTCACAACCAACCAAACATAACATATACATATACACAATTCACAAGGATATTTCCTGTTATTTGCTAAGTATGCCCTTGTGGGTAAGTATGCAAATGTAGGTAAAGATAAATATAATAAAACAACTATTATAATATAAGAAATGTACAAATTATTTTTAACCCCTTCAGTTCCAGGGGTTTTTGGTAGCTCAAGTCCCGGAGCAATTTTGCCATTTTTGCATTATGTCGGTAGAGCGATTATTCTCTTTTCCTGTGACTAGTGTACCCATTTAAACTATATATTGTTTTTTTCAAGGTAGAGATAGAGCTTTCTTTTAATACCATAGTTAGATAATTAGCAGAAAATTTAGGATGAGAAATTTAGTAAAAACTAACAAAATTTTTTTTAAAAAACCACCTAATTATTTATAAATGTTCCCTCTGAATCCTCACAAAATTAGGTAAAGTGATGGAAAACCCCCTCCAAGTTTATCAATTCAGGTGTCCTGAATTCAGAAATACCTAATTTATATAGATTTTCCATACTTTCGCAGCACTTATAGGGAACATACTATAAGGTGTACATTATTCGTATAATTTTTATGCTTATGGCTTAACGGGTTTGGGGGTTGTGAACGGGGGCAGGAGGGTTATGCTGTTTAGATGTTGTGTTAGGGCAATGGGATGTAAGAGGTTTTTTTTTAGTTTTTTATTATTTTTATCTTTTATGTTTTTTTATTTTATTTTTTTAATTTTTTTATATATATATTTTTTTAAATAGTTTGAGGTCCTCTTAGGGACCTCTTGAACATGAAATTAATGCCAGTGATGTCACAATGACATCACTTAGCTCACTTTATTGTTTTTTATTATTTATTGTATTATTTTAGTGATGTATTATTTATTTATTATTATTTATTATTTTTTTCCCTTTGCTTTGTGTTTCAGCATGGGAGAAGAGTTAGAAACACGGCTTCTCACTCTCCTCCCTGCGATCTCCCTGCACCAATCACACTGTGATCCTTAGGGGACAGAAGGGGTTAATAACACTCATTAAATTTAAAATTAGATATTAATAATAGATCTTTAACCAAACCAGTGCACTACTACTATCCTTAACCTTACATTAACCCTATAAGCCTAAACGTACTTTGAGTTTTTGTCCCACATTCTTTCATCCAAATACCTGCAAACAGCCCCTATTCTTCTGGGACAGTCCTGCCCTGTCAAATTCAGGTTGTTGGAAAGTATGCCATTGTAGATAAGTTGGAAATGTTAGCCAAGTATGTAAAATTGGTCTAAAATCCCCTATTATTTCTTTTATTCAACTTCTATTGATGTTACATGATAAATAATCCACGTTCTTCCCAGGCCAAGTTGCTCAGAACAACTTCGCCTGGGAGGAGCGGGGATTTCATTTTAGGGCAAGGTACACTTCAGAGCACCTCGGATCCCGCCAGGATTTAAAGGTTCGTGTATGCGACTCTCCTGGTCGCCAGCAGGGGGCTTGTCTGGCACCACCCAATGAAGGGCAGCTGTTCTTCATTGGTTGATGCAAGGCGAGCCCTCTGCCAGCGACCAATAGAGTCGCACACACGGACCTTTAAATCCTGGTGCCAAAGCTGCTGCGGGCCATGTGTTTCTTAACCCCGTATATTAACCCCTGCTAGGAAACTAGTGAAAACGAACACAGGAACGGTCGAATATTCGTAGAGTACGAAGATTTTTTTTCCCCAAAGATGAAAACACGAAGACTTCACCCAAGTCTAGTCAAAATACACTTGCTGACAAATCAATGTATGTGTGTGTCTGCCTCAGTAAAGTTTATCAGTGTCAAACATATCATAATAATAATAATGTATTTCTCTTGATCTGTGGGTAGTCCATTCAGAGTAGCCTCAAGTTAACTCAAAATGTTGTAAACATGCAGTATCCTTTCCAAATGGGAGTTGATGGAGCTTTGCAGAGCGTCAATAATGAGCTGCTTATAAATACTTTATAAGAAAGCTGTGTAGGAAAATGTTGATGCTGCATTGGACTGCAACATACTTTTAATATATGTTAGAAGGATTTGAGAGCATTGCTGAGAATTACCCTTTGACAGTTGGTTTAAGTGGTGATATGTCTTTAAACGTTATTATAATTCTTGGACTATGCTGTATACAGATCCTTGATTGGTCTTTTTGAGAGAAGTATAGCAAATGTACTAAAGTTCTACTGAGTTCTACTGACTTTTACTGAGTGGCTTATACATTCCCTTACAAAAAATTACTGCAGTTTTTCTGCAGTTTTTTGGACATGAAAAAACTGCAATACTGTACTTTTACTGCAGTATTACTGCACGTTTACTGCAGTTTTACTGCATTTGTACTTCACTGTACTGCATTATTACTGCACATTTACTGCGCTTTTTTTTTAACTGCAATTATACTGCATTGTACTTCAATGTACTGCAGCTTTATTGCAATTGTACTTCCGTACAAAAATAACTGCAGTAAAACTGCAGTACAGTGAAGTACAAATGCAGTAAAACTGCAGTAAATGTGCAGTAATACTGCAGTAAAAGTGCAGTATTGCAGTTTTTTCATGTCCAAAAAACTGCAGTATTACTTCAGAAAAACTGCAGTAATTTTTTCGTAAGGGTTATTATATTAATGAAATTTCATTTTTTTTTTAAATACCAGCCCTGCATGAAATAATGTATAAGTCTAGTATACATTAAAAAGAGAGACCTAAACCATACTAAAAAAAAAGCTGGACCTGACAGTAATTTAACTGCCATGAGAGCAGATTCATTCTCTAATGCCTTATTTCAGGCCACAAGTAATTGTTGAAATCACCAAACAGAATGAGAATTACCAATTTTTTTAAGTCTTCAGTGAGCATTAATAACTGAAATACATATTTCAATGGTCAATTAATTTTTAGAAACCCTTTTCATACTTGGATAATACATTTGTATAGGCTGCAATAACAGTAGGAATTATAAAGTGTCTTAACCTAGCATGAACACAATATTTTCTGTGAATCTGATTGCCGATTTCATTAAGTTGTAAAGGAAATACAAATATAAATGCTTCATTATTAGCCTGTTTAAAGGGACAGTGCATCCAGGGACAGTTTTTTGCAATGAGGCCCAAACAGAAATTTTAATGGATCTCTCAAATATAAGAAATAACCTATTACTGTAAAAATATATTTAAATATGCTGCACGATTGCTCCAATGAGAGCAAGTGTGACACGTCAAACTCGCGATTATATCCTAGATGCCATAGGCTACTTCAGGGAGGAAATTCAGGGTATATTTGCCACCCGCACAAGTATGGGGATCAATCCCAACAGTATAGAGTAATGTGCACGATATTTAGTTAGGTGTCAAAGTTATAGCGCTTTCAAAATTAGACCCGTTAATAATTATTATTAAGTGAGTGACCAGAAGAAAATTCTAAATCAAATTAATTTTGGTGTGACCACACTTTGCCTTCAAAACAGCATCAGTTCTTCTAGGTACACTAGCGCAAAGTCAGGGATTTTGTAGGCATATGGTTGTGTATGATTTAACAACAGGTAATGATCATCAATTTAATATGTAGGTTGAAACACAATCATTAGGATAATACTGGGTGAGGAACAGCCAAACTCACTAACAAGGAGAGGTTGATAAACACAGTTTAATCTCAAAAGTCATACACCATGGCAAGACTAAGCATGACAGCAATACACAAGGTAGTTATACTGCACTATCAAGGTCTCACAGGCAGAAATTTCAAGGCAGAAAAAGGTTTCCAGATGTTCTGGCCAAGCTAGTTTATTTATTTAGCGCTGCAGATGAAAACCACATCGTGCTTACTTCCCTTCACAATCGAAAGATGTCCAGCAGTGCCATCAGCTCGGCATTGGCAGAAAACAGTGAGATTGTGGTACACCCATCTACTTGGCGGAAAAGTCTGGGGACTGAGTGTTTGCATGCATGGTGGCGGTTCCTCAAAGGTACAGGGCAGCATTTCTGAAAATGGAGTTGGGGATATGGTCAGAATCAATAGTCTCCTCAATGTTAAAAAGTGCAGGCAGAAACCTATCCATCATGCAATACCAAGGAGGTATCTGATTGGCCTCAATTTTATATTATATTTGTGTATATATATATATATATATATATATATATATATATATATATATATATATATATATATATATATAATATAATAATACAGTGTATATATACTGTGTATATATACATACACAGCGCCCCTCACTAATACTTGCACCCTTGGTAAAATATTGGTAAATACTTGGTAAAATATTAAAGGGAATTTGTTTATCTCATATGAATTCATAGGGGTGCTAGTAATTGTACCACACACGTATATTCCACATTTTTTGGGATAAACCTGTGTTGTGTTTGCAATTATTTGATATCCATGAGAGCGCAGTATTTTTGTGTAATTTTTGAAGAAAAGATAAGAGTTAAACCTTAAAGACAAATTTTCACAGCATTATTTGCTCATATTTACCAAGGGTGGCAATATACTGTACATACATAGACAACACATGTCTATACGAAAAATGCTATGAATACCAGTTCAATTTTAAAGGGAAAAAAAATCACTATGATTATAAACACCACACTTTGAAACTGTAGGAAAACAGCACTTTACTGCAGAAGCATGTCCATTTTCTGATTGCTGGGCCATTTAGATTTGCCAGGTAACACATTTAATAGAAGTCTGAGCAGATTTTTTTGGATTATTTCCATAGACTCAAAACCCACAAAGGTTTAAATGGATCTGTTTTCAATTATATATACCCCTTGGTGTTTGCTGTGAAAGTCATTAGAAGCAATTCTAATGCTATACTTATATTGTCAATTAACTATGCATGATTGAATTTAGAGGGTAATAAATTAAACATAGGAGAAAGACAGCACAACATTCATCCCAGCACCTTGTGTGACCTGGAAGAACACTTGGTTTATAATTCCATTTTCAGACCATGAGGAATAAAACAGTTATAACTGATAAAAGGGATGTGTCTAAAACCCTGACATGTTGACTCTTGGGATCTCTGAAGCTATAGCACACACCACAAGGTGGACGTTTTCTCGCTTTTATGTAAGAACATCCAGGTATTGAGAAACGTGAATAAACAGAATGTCATTAACAGTAATCTACCAATAAACAAAGCATTTACATTATTAAATATTTCAAAAGAAAAAAATGGAGCTTTTTAACTTAGTCCTGTATATGTTACCCCAAGCAAATAACTGCATGATGATAACAATCAATGCTTGGACATAACTGGGGTTCGACAGCTTGGTCTTTAAGTATAGTTAAAGGCAGCTAATTTGAGGCAACATTGAGAGATGTCGCCAATCTACTGTGACTTTTATGTGATTTATTTGATGTATTTTGCAGAAACTAATGATATAATTTGATTATAACTTAGTCTAAAATTAATGTAGCTTTGACACATATTTCTAAGTTAATTTATTTATAACAAACCCACTGATATATTAGTATGACAAGATTATCCTTATACCTATTTCTCCCTCCTTGCCCAAGGGAACAGGTTTCCAAAGGGATAAGGGACCGACAAAGTTTGATCTACGAGCTGTTCACCAGGCAGAAACCTTACGCAGCCATACCGGATCCATGATGCAATAGGAGAAAATATGTTAAAAGAGATCAGAGAGATGCTGGATTTAGGGGTTACAGAAACCCCCAAAGCTTCCCTACTAGTGCTCATGCCAAAACGGGACGGGACAACCCAGTTTTGCCTAGTGACAGATGCCTAATCCATGCCCTGAGTGGATGAGTTACAAGATAGAATGATCAGCGGTAATTATATGACAATCATCGATCTGTGAAACCGATATTGGCAGATACTTCTGGATCAAAACGCAGGTGATGGCTTTCCTGGGTACAGCCGGTTACTATAGGTAATTTGTACCTGATTGTAGCACCATTGACAAACCCCTGACTAACTTGACAAAAAAGAATCTTCTATGGTCCTCAGATTATGAGGTGGCTTTTCACTAGTTAATACAGATGCCTCCATGCTGAGCCAGGTTAATGACGCGAAGGAGCATCTGGTAGCCTGCATCAGTTGGAAACTCCTTCCGAGGGAGGTCAGCTACGCAGCGGTCAAAAAAGAGTGTCCGGTCCTGCTATGGGTTCTAAAGAAGGTACAGGCATTCTTGTATGGTCGATGGTTTACCCTGATGACCAACCACAATCCCCTCATCTGGCTGAACAAGGTTGCCAGACACAACCTCCGATTTACTGAGATTGAGCATGTCCCTGCAATAATACAACTTCATGATGCAATACCGGCGTGGCAAACAGAACAATTATGCTGACATGGTCTCAGGTGTAAATGGAGAGCAGAAGTGGCCGGAACATCCATGGTCGCAGGGGTCGCGACTGAGACCGATCCCTGGAGTTCTGCCAGTCCTCCCCACCAGCGATAAGTTGACTAACTGGGGGCATGGTTGGCAGTGGGAGGCTGGGACAAAGATGGCTATTGGAAACTGGTGAGAAACTATGTCCCCAGTTTCCTATAGGCATCTGTGTCACTAAGTAGCTCCCAATAGTCCCATATTTAGTGACAAAATGCCTAATGGGAAACTGGGGCAAACTCTGTCCTCAGTTTCCTATAGGCATCTTTGTCACTAAATATCTTCCCATAGGCATCTTTGTCACTAAATAGCTACCCATAAGCTTCTATGTCTCTATATCAGGTATGCTGGGAAAATGCAAGAACTCAATTATCTAACCATTGTGAATAATAAGATAATGTAGAATGAAGCTATTATCACAAAACCATGTTGAACCTGTTGCCTTATGTCCAGATGAGCTTTCTGTGTGTAATTGTTTTGTCGTGTTTTATTGTGTGATCTCTAAATACTAAGTAGGGTGATGGTGCACCAGCTATGTGATGGTAGTAACACAGTGTTTAGTGACAAAGATGGCTACAAGAAAGTGGGGACAAAGATGACTACGGGAAGCTGTTTCGTGACAAAAATGGGTAATACAATTTGGGTTGGCTTTGGGGTGTGCAGTCCGTGATCTATGCCTGTAATTTAGGGGGTTTTATCTATACTTTTACTGCCATGTTTTTATGTGGATTCCAATTGATCTATACCCACAAAGCCGGGTTTTTGTGTTATTCTGTAGATCCATATCTGCTATGCTATGTTTCCATACATTATTTATGTATACCTGCAAATACAGGGTTTGTATGTCATATTTCGTTGATCATTACCTGCAGTGCTGTTTCCATGTATTTATTTGATCCCAGTGCTACGTTAACATGTGAGTTCCAGTTGATCTATACCTGCAATGCTATGTAACATACATTATAATTGTATACCTGCAGGATTTGTATTTTTGATTCTGAATAATGGTTGTCCTTTTTATTTGCAGAACCCCACCATCAATGGTTGTGATGTGTGACTTTTTCCTATCCTGAATGCTGCATTGTTGAAGTAAGTTGCAAAAGGTGACAGATATGATTCAGTATGTAATTTTTTGAAAAAAAATTGTTGTAAAAATCATGGGTGGATTTGGGGTGGCTTTAACAGATTCTCGCACCGGGGCCCTGAGGCTTCTAGTTACGCCCCTGGAGAGCAGGTGTGTTAAATTTGGTGTTATCGCTCTCACACTCTCTCATGCTGGTCACTGGAAGTTCAACATGGCACCCCATGGCAAAGAACTCTCTGAGGATCTGAAAAAATAATTGTTGCTCTTCATAAAGATGACCTAGGCTATAAGAAGATTGCCAAGACCCTGAAACTGAGCTGCATCACAGTGGGCAAGACCATACAGCGGTTTCATTGGACAGGTTCCACTCAGAACAGGCCTCGCCATGGTCGACCAAAGAAGTTGAGTGCACGTGCTTAGCGTCATATCCAGAGGTTGTCTTTCGGAAATAGATGTATGAGTGCTGCCAGCATTGCTGCAGAGGTTGAAGGGGTCGGGGGTCAGCCTGTCAGTGCTCAGACCATACACCACACACTGCATCAAATTGGTTGTCCCAGGAAGCCTCTTCTAAAGATGATGCACAAGAAAGCCTGCCAACAGTTCGCTAAAGACAAGCAGACTAAGGATATTGATTACTGGAACCATGTCCTGTGGTCCGATGAGACCAAGGTAAACTTATTTGGTTCAGATGGTGTCAAGCATACGTGACGGCAACCAGGTAAGGAGTACAAAGACAAGTGTGTCTTGCCTACAGTGGGAGTGTCATGGTCTGGGCCTGCATGAGTGCTGCCGGCACTGGGGAGCTACAGTTCATTGAGGGAACCATGAATGCCAACATATACTGTGACGTACTGAAGCAGAACATGATCCCCTCCCTTTGGAGACTGGGCAGCAGGGCAGTTTTCCAACACGATAAGGACCCCAAACACACCTCCAAGACGACCACTGCCTTGCTAAAAAAGCTGAGGGTAAAGGTGATGGACTGGCCAAGCATGTCTCCAGACCCAGGGCCGGCCCTACAATGGAGTCGAGTGGGGCAATTGCCCCAGGCGGCACTTTTGAAGGGGCGGCACTTTGCCACCCCAAGCGCTTATTTATTTTTTTTTGAAGCGGAGGAAAGAGAGGGGCGTCGAGTGGTTTTCGCTTACCCGCTCCCCACCCCTCTCTCTCCTCTGCGAGCCCTCTAGCTCTGTCTCGGTGCCGGCTTGTAATGCTGAGTGCCGGAAGTGACGTCAATTTCCGGCGCTCAGCATTTCAAGCCGGTACCGTGGCAGAACAGGGAGACTCACCGCAGGACTGTTTAAAGGTAAGTACAAGGAGGGGGAGGGGGATAGGGTAGATAATAGGGAGGGAGGGTAAATAATGGCGTCGGCGAAGTTTAAAATGCCGCCCCCGACAGGGGGGGCGGTGACATTTTAAACTTCGCCCCAGGCGGCATTAAGTCTTGGGCCGGCCCTGTCCAGACCTAAACCCTATTGAGCATCTGTTGGAAATCCTCAAATGGAAGGTGGGGGAGCACAAGGTCTCTAACATCCACCAGCTCCATGATGTCATCATGGAGGAGTGGAAGAGGACTCCAGTTGCAACCTGTGAAGCTCTGGTGAACTCCATGCCCAAGAGGGTTAAGGCAGTGCTGGAAAATAATGGTGGCCATAAGAAATATTGACACTTTGAGCCCAATTTGGACATTTCCACTTACGGGTGTACTCACTTTTGTTGCCAAGGTTTAGACATGGCTGTGTGTTGAGTTATTTTGAGGGGACAGCAAATTTACACTGTTATACAGGCTGTACACTCAATACTTTACATTGTAGCAGAGTGTCATTTCTTCAGTGTTGTCACATGAAAAGATATAATTAAATATTTACAAAAATGTGAGGGGTGTACTCACTTTTGTGAGATACTGTATCTAACAACAACACATTTGCAACCCTTAGTAAAATTGAGAAAAACATATGTGTCAGCAATTCAAATTGAGCAGCAAAGAACCTGAGGTTCCATAAATCATGGCAAGAAAAGAGTTAAAATGACAGCATTTGAAGTAACTGTTTGATGGGGTAAATTGAATTGGCTGGCTTCAAAGATGTCACACATAGGGCATTGGGGGAAACTTAACAGATGTCAAAATTTTAAAGGAAATGTGCACCACCCAGATGTGACCTTTTAGCCCCCAAACCACCAAACGTATGCATGGGTGGTATAACTGTACTCAGGGGATGTTCCTGAACACATATTTGGGTGTTATTTGGCAGTGACATATACCAGGAACTACAAATTCATACCTGAAGTACTGTGTGTGTGTGGAAAAAAATCACGAAAAAATCACTACTACAAACTTTAACAAAGGTTGGTGGTACAATTAGTGAATTGAAATGTCGATGGAGGAGTCCACTATGCAGGATCTGCAGGTTTATACAAGGATGACAATCCAAGGACTTGTATCATGCAGGCAGAAGATAATAAAGCAAAGTCTGTAGAAACAATCCAGGGATAATTAACAAGACACAACCACAATCAGGAGCTCACAGAGAATCAAAATGGATGAGCACTGAGTAACACTCAGTACTGCCTTTTAAAGCAACCGTCCACTTACTGTAGGCCATGCGCCCTTAAGGGATATATAAGGAGGAAGTGATAGCGCACGCGTGCCTAGGAGCAGTACACAGAAATGCAGGCAGGCATGGAGCAGGAGAGACCCAGAGACCCATGAACTGTACGAAACAAGGTGAGTTCCACTGGGGTTAGACAGGAAATGGTTAAAATACCAGCAATTGAAATACCCTGGGGTTTTCATTGGGTAAATTGAACAGGCCAGGTTCACAGGATCACCAAAGTTCAACATTGAAATACAGCTTGGTAAACCGGTGCATGGGTGATATCACTGTACTCAGGAAATGTTGCTGAACACATATTGGGGTGTTAGACAGTGACACATACCATGGTTTGATAGGGGTAAGGTGAACTGACCAGCTTCAAAGATGTCCCAAAAAGGACATGGGAACAGAATGGCCAGTTTTGAAAACAAATAGCAATACGCTACTTGTACTTATTGCCCTATAACTTGCAAAAAAACATTAAAACATTGCGTATTTCTAAACTCAGGACAAATAGTAGACTATATTCAGCAGTTTTTTTCATTCACTTTTATAGATGAGTATTTTCAAACAAAAGCGAGAAAAAATGTTTGTTTTTTCCAATATTTCATCATATTGTATACAGAAAATTAGATGGCATGATCAAAATCATTCTTGCCCCGGAAAAAAATATAACTTGTGTGGGTGCACTAAATAAGAAAGAAGAAAATAACCGTTAAATACGAGCTCCACAGAAATATTGTCACAAAGGGAAAATAGAATCAGCTATTGTCATGGAGGAGTTAATTGTGTTGACCCCTCTGCAATGTTTTTGGACTTGACATGTAAATTAAAAAAAAAAAGAGGATAATCTTTTTCTAAAAAAAATTTGCTGAAAGGCTGTTTGTATTGGAACTTAATATCTAGTATTTTTAATACTTCTGTGTGCGTGTTAAATTTCTGTGCAGTTGTGCCTCAACCGTTGAAACTGCCCTTTTGGTTATATTGTGAAGCCATGGGGAAAAATGGTAGCTTTTTAATGATATTTACTGTTAATGTCTACTGGTTTAAAAAAGGTACTGGTTTTGATCATATTGCTTTCTACGTACACTTCCAGATCTAGAAAGTGAATTTTAAATTCTCTATTTTCGGTTTTGAAAGTGAAGGCATATGTGTTGGAGCTAATATACTGTATATAACAATTATTATTTCAAGGTTTGTTCAGTCCATTTCCAAGTCAATAGCATGTTGTCAGTGTATCTGAAGTAGCCAAGTAGGTTATTGGACCATTTATGTGTTGGCCAAATGTGAGTATCTTCCCAGTCAACCATAAAAAGATTTGAGTATGATGGGGTGAACTAAGTACCCACGGCTGTACCCTTGATTTGAATATAATAGCTATTGTTGAACCAGAAATAATTACTTGAGAATATGGAGTTAATACTTTCCAAGATAAAATTGGTTTGTTTAAGACATATCTTGAATGTCCACATAATGAGATAAATTAGTGGATATGGAGTCAATCCCTGATATTATTGACCTGCCAGTTGGTTTGTGGAATTCTTATGTATTTTTTGCAATATATGATTGGCATTCATGTACCTGTTATTGATATAGTTAGATTTTTTACTATTTAGGATGCCTTTTACTTTCTCTTTGTCAATTAGTTTATAGAAAACCTTCTTGATGCCTAGTAGAGGGTCTATGTGTATTTTTTTTAAAGGTGGAGATGTTGCTAAGTTGGCGTGATATCTCAGCATTATAGTCTTCTTCGTTTTAGAATCTCTATGGTAATTTTAGATAGATGCCAATTATAGATAATTATAGTCTGGTTCCTTTGTAGTTTTTTAAGTGCAATTGTCTCTCTTTGGCCTCTCCAACATTTCAAATGCCTCAGTGTCACTGGATATGTAAGACTCGAGATAAAAGGCTCATCTATCTTTTCAGTAGCGTGTGCTTAGTAATGTCTGTATCTACTGCTTCTGGTGCCTTGACAGTTTGGGGTGTTGGCAGGTGATGGCTTTCCTGGGTACAGCCGGTTACTATAGGTAATTTGTACCTGATTGTAGCACCATTGACAAACCCCTGACTAACTTGACAAAAAAGAATCTTCTATGGTCCTCAGATTATGAGGTGGCTTTTCACTAGTTAATACAGATGCCTCCATGCTGAGCCAGGTTAATGACGCGAAGGAGCATCTGGTAGCCTGCATCAGTTGGAAACTCCTTCCGAGGGAGGTCAGCTACGCAGCGGTCAAAAAAGAGTGTCCGGTCCTGCTATGGGTTCTAAAGAAGGTACAGGCATTCTTGTATGGTCGATGGTTTACCCTGATGACCAACCACAATCCCCTCATCTGGCTGAACAAGGTTGCCAGACACAACCTCCGATTTACTGAGATTGAGCATGTCCCTGCAATAATACAACTTCATGATGCAATACCGGCGTGGCAAACAGAACAATTATGCTGACATGGTCTCAGGTGTAAATGGAGAGCAGAAGTGGCCGGAACATCCATGGTCGCAGGGGTCGCGACTGAGACCGATCCCTGGAGTTCTGCCAGTCCTCCCCACCAGCGATAAGTTGACTAACTGGGGGCATGGTTGGCAGTGGGAGGCTGGGACAAAGATGGCTATTGGAAACTGGTGAGAAACTATGTCCCCAGTTTCCTATAGGCATCTGTGTCACTAAGTAGCTCCCAATAGTCCCATATTTAGTGACAAAATGCCTAATGGGAAACTGGGGCAAACTCTGTCCTCAGTTTCCTATAGGCATCTTTGTCACTAAATATCTTCCCATAGGCATCTTTGTCACTAAATAGCTACCCATAAGCTTCTATGTCTCTATATCAGGTATGCTGGGAAAATGCAAGAACTCAATTATCTAACCATTGTGAATAATAAGATAATGTAGAATGAAGCTATTATCACAAAACCATGTTGAACCTGTTGCCTTATGTCCAGATGAGCTTTCTGTGTGTAATTGTTTTGTCGTGTTTTATTGTGTGATCTCTAAATACTAAGTAGGGTGATGGTGCACCAGCTATGTGATGGTAGTAACACAGTGTTTAGTGACAAAGATGGCTACAAGAAAGTGGGGACAAAGATGACTACGGGAAGCTGTTTCGTGACAAAAATGGGTAATACAATTTGGGTTGGCTTTGGGGTGTGCAGTCCGTGATCTATGCCTGTAATTTAGGGGGTTTTATCTATACTTTTACTGCCATGTTTTTATGTGGATTCCAATTGATCTATACCCACAAAGCCGGGTTTTTGTGTTATTCTGTAGATCCATATCTGCTATGCTATGTTTCCATACATTATTTATGTATACCTGCAAATACAGGGTTTGTATGTCATATTTCGTTGATCATTACCTGCAGTGCTGTTTCCATGTATTTATTTGATCCCAGTGCTACGTTAACATGTGAGTTCCAGTTGATCTATACCTGCAATGCTATGTAACATACATTATAATTGTATACCTGCAGGATTTGTATTTTTGATTCTGAATAATGGTTGTCCTTTTTATTTGCAGAACCCCACCATCAATGGTTGTGATGTGTGACTTTTTCCTATCCTGAATGCTGCATTGTTGAAGTAAGTTGCAAAAGGTGACAGATATGATTCAGTATGTAATTTTTTGAAAAAAAAAAAGGTTGAAGGGGTCGGGGGTCAGCCTGTCAGTGCTCAGACCATACACCACACACTGCATCAAATTGGTTGTCCCAGGAAGCCTCTTCTAAAGATGATGCACAAGAAAGCCTGCCAACAGTTCGCTAAAGACAAGCAGACTAAGGATATTGATTACTGGAACCATGTCCTGTGGTCCGATGAGACCAAGGTAAACTTATTTGGTTCAGATGGTGTCAAGCATACGTGACGGCAACCAGGTAAGGAGTACAAAGACAAGTGTGTCTTGCCTACAGTGGGAGTGTCATGGTCTGGGCCTGCATGAGTGCTGCCGGCACTGGGGAGCTACAGTTCATTGAGGGAACCATGAATGCCAACATATACTGTGACGTACTGAAGCAGAACATGATCCCCTCCCTTTGGAGACTGGGCAGCAGGGCAGTTTTCCAACACGATAAGGACCCCAAACACACCTCCAAGACGACCACTGCCTTGCTAAAAAAGCTGAGGGTAAAGGTGATGGACTGGCCAAGCATGTCTCCAGACCCAGGGCCGGCCCTACAATGGAGTCGAGTGGGGCAATTGCCCCAGGCGGCACTTTTGAAGGGGCGGCACTTTGCCACCCCAAGCGCTTATTTATTTTTTTTTGAAGCGGAGGAAAGAGAGGGGCGTCGAGTGGTTTTCGCTTACCCGCTCCCCACCCCTCTCTCTCCTCTGCGAGCCCTCTAGCTCTGTCTCGGTGCCGGCTTGTAATGCTGAGTGCCGGAAGTGACGTCAATTTCCGGCGCTCAGCATTTCAAGCCGGTACCGTGGCAGAACAGGGAGACTCACCGCAGGACTGTTTAAAGGTAAGTACAAGGAGGGGGAGGGGGATAGGGTAGATAATAGGGAGGGAGGGTAAATAATGGCGTCGGCGAAGTTTAAAATGCCGCCCCCGACAGGGGGGGCGGTGACATTTTAAACTTCGCCCCAGGCGGCATTAAGTCTTGGGCCGGCCCTGTCCAGACCTAAACCCTATTGAGCATCTGTTGGAAATCCTCAAATGGAAGGTGGGGGAGCACAAGGTCTCTAACATCCACCAGCTCCATGATGTCATCATGGAGGAGTGGAAGAGGACTCCAGTTGCAACCTGTGAAGCTCTGGTGAACTCCATGCCCAAGAGGGTTAAGGCAGTGCTGGAAAATAATGGTGGCCATAAGAAATATTGACACTTTGAGCCCAATTTGGACATTTCCACTTACGGGTGTACTCACTTTTGTTGCCAAGGTTTAGACATGGCTGTGTGTTGAGTTATTTTGAGGGGACAGCAAATTTACACTGTTATACAGGCTGTACACTCAATACTTTACATTGTAGCAGAGTGTCATTTCTTCAGTGTTGTCACATGAAAAGATATAATTAAATATTTACAAAAATGTGAGGGGTGTACTCACTTTTGTGAGATACTGTATCTAACAACAACACATTTGCAACCCTTAGTAAAATTGAGAAAAACATATGTGTCAGCAATTCAAATTGAGCAGCAAAGAACCTGAGGTTCCATAAATCATGGCAAGAAAAGAGTTAAAATGACAGCATTTGAAGTAACTGTTTGATGGGGTAAATTGAATTGGCTGGCTTCAAAGATGTCACACATAGGGCATTGGGGGAAACTTAACAGATGTCAAAATTTTAAAGGAAATGTGCACCACCCAGATGTGACCTTTTAGCCCCCAAACCACCAAACGTATGCATGGGTGGTATAACTGTACTCAGGGGATGTTCCTGAACACATATTTGGGTGTTATTTGGCAGTGACATATACCAGGAACTACAAATTCATACCTGAAGTACTGTGTGTGTGTGGAAAAAAATCACGAAAAAATCACTACTACAAACTTTAACAAAGGTTGGTGGTACAATTAGTGAATTGAAATGTCGATGGAGGAGTCCACTATGCAGGATCTGCAGGTTTATACAAGGATGACAATCCAAGGACTTGTATCATGCAGGCAGAAGATAATAAAGCAAAGTCTGTAGAAACAATCCAGGGATAATTAACAAGACACAACCACAATCAGGAGCTCACAGAGAATCAAAATGGATGAGCACTGAGTAACACTCAGTACTGCCTTTTAAAGCAACCGTCCACTTACTGTAGGCCATGCGCCCTTAAGGGATATATAAGGAGGAAGTGATAGCGCACGCGTGCCTAGGAGCAGTACACAGAAATGCAGGCAGGCATGGAGCAGGAGAGACCCAGAGACCCATGAACTGTACGAAACAAGGTGAGTTCCACTGGGGTTAGACAGGAAATGGTTAAAATACCAGCAATTGAAATACCCTGGGGTTTTCATTGGGTAAATTGAACAGGCCAGGTTCACAGGATCACCAAAGTTCAACATTGAAATACAGCTTGGTAAACCGGTGCATGGGTGATATCACTGTACTCAGGAAATGTTGCTGAACACATATTGGGGTGTTAGACAGTGACACATACCATGGTTTGATAGGGGTAAGGTGAACTGACCAGCTTCAAAGATGTCCCAAAAAGGACATGGGAACAGAATGGCCAGTTTTGAAAACAAATAGCAATACGCTACTTGTACTTATTGCCCTATAACTTGCAAAAAAACATTAAAACATTGCGTATTTCTAAACTCAGGACAAATAGTAGACTATATTCAGCAGTTTTTTTCATTCACTTTTATAGATGAGTATTTTCAAACAAAAGCGAGAAAAAATGTTTGTTTTTTCCAATATTTCATCATATTGTATACAGAAAATTAGATGGCATGATCAAAATCATTCTTGCCCCGGAAAAAAATATAACTTGTGTGGGTGCACTAAATAAGAAAGAAGAAAATAACCGTTAAATACGAGCTCCACAGAAATATTGTCACAAAGGGAAAATAGAATCAGCTATTGTCATGGAGGAGTTAATTGTGTTGACCCCTCTGCAATGTTTTTGGACTTGACATGTAAATTAAAAAAAAAAAGAGGATAATCTTTTTCTAAAAAAAATTTGCTGAAAGGCTGTTTGTATTGGAACTTAATATCTAGTATTTTTAATACTTCTGTGTGCGTGTTAAATTTCTGTGCAGTTGTGCCTCAACCGTTGAAACTGCCCTTTTGGTTATATTGTGAAGCCATGGGGAAAAATGGTAGCTTTTTAATGATATTTACTGTTAATGTCTACTGGTTTAAAAAAGGTACTGGTTTTGATCATATTGCTTTCTACGTACACTTCCAGATCTAGAAAGTGAATTTTAAATTCTCTATTTTCGGTTTTGAAAGTGAAGGCATATGTGTTGGAGCTAATATACTGTATATAACAATTATTATTTCAAGGTTTGTTCAGTCCATTTCCAAGTCAATAGCATGTTGTCAGTGTATCTGAAGTAGCCAAGTAGGTTATTGGACCATTTATGTGTTGGCCAAATGTGAGTATCTTCCCAGTCAACCATAAAAAGATTTGAGTATGATGGGGTGAACTAAGTACCCACGGCTGTACCCTTGATTTGAATATAATAGCTATTGTTGAACCAGAAATAATTACTTGAGAATATGGAGTTAATACTTTCCAAGATAAAATTGGTTTGTTTAAGACATATCTTGAATGTCCACATAATGAGATAAATTAGTGGATATGGAGTCAATCCCTGATATTATTGACCTGCCAGTTGGTTTGTGGAATTCTTATGTATTTTTTGCAATATATGATTGGCATTCATGTACCTGTTATTGATATAGTTAGATTTTTTACTATTTAGGATGCCTTTTACTTTCTCTTTGTCAATTAGTTTATAGAAAACCTTCTTGATGCCTAGTAGAGGGTCTATGTGTATTTTTTTTAAAGGTGGAGATGTTGCTAAGTTGGCGTGATATCTCAGCATTATAGTCTTCTTCGTTTTAGAATCTCTATGGTAATTTTAGATAGATGCCAATTATAGATAATTATAGTCTGGTTCCTTTGTAGTTTTTTAAGTGCAATTGTCTCTCTTTGGCCTCTCCAACATTTCAAATGCCTCAGTGTCACTGGATATGTAAGACTCGAGATAAAAGGCTCATCTATCTTTTCAGTAGCGTGTGCTTAGTAATGTCTGTATCTACTGCTTCTGGTGCCTTGACAGTTTGGGGTGTTGTGTTGCTGGAGCTTTGAGATGGAGTTTGGATTTGCTTTTATTCAGCGATTGAGAAATACTTTAAGGTAAGAAATCTTGTGAATTTATTTAAATGGATACAAAAGTGGCCCTGAAAGTGTCAACTGTATTTGATCGGGCAAATTTGAAATCTTTGTTAAATACTCTTATGTGGTTTCATGTAAGGCTTTGGGAAAATAAGTAAAAAATACGTGCAAATGGCGCTTGTGGTCATTGAGGCATTTCAACAATACCCTCTCATCTTAGGAGGCGATCGTTGATAGGCTTCCAAGCTCTTTTGAAAAAGGCGCCTGTCGACATATTGTATATAATAACAACTTAGTGTGGATAGTGCAATTAGTAGCGGAGTCACTCTGCGTGACCATTTGTTTGTAGATATAAAGCAAAATTAAGGAAAATGTAATCTGGAGCAATGCACAAAAATTTTCCATAACCTGGATATGAAC
The DNA here is from genome assembly GCF_027358695.1 of Spea bombifrons. Taxonomy (NCBI): domain Eukaryota; kingdom Metazoa; phylum Chordata; class Amphibia; order Anura; family Pelobatidae; genus Spea; species Spea bombifrons. The sequence goes on from NC_071097.1 coordinate 12,542,967, forward strand.
CTGGGTTCCAAAATCTGCTATTATTCCAATGGATAAACCATGAGGTAGAGCCAATGCCAGCACCCCCTTTTCCTCCCATACCTTTGAATAACGAGACCGCACAAATAAAAGTTTAACATGTTTATTAACATCAGCTAATGAATAATTTTGTTAACAATGCAGTTCTTTTATAACCCTATGATAATCAATCTGTCACATAAACCTAAACCTTACTTTCAAGTAAATAAAATGTAAACATAATTATGCAAAGTGAAAATGAACACAATATTAACATAATCAACTAAATAGCAGGAATTGCATTTGAACCAGACTCGCCAACATTAAACCACCAAATTGAATAGCCACCACAGGCTGGCATGGGCGTACTAAATATATCCCTGTCGTGACTACCTGCTTCCCTTCCCCAGTCACCCATGAGAACCAAACTGAATTATTAGGGCACCAAGGAGTATTCTGCACTTTAGCCATAGGCTTGTGCACTACAGGTCAAACCACTTCTATGGGCGGTTAACCCTTTCACCATGCCAGCATAACCAACCACCATAAGGACATTACAAACAAACCATAAAAGGCTGCCCCCCACCAACCACAAACTGACCCTTTGCTGACATCTACATATTGATTGACAGCACCAAGAAAAACAAGGGAGGGGATGCCTAGAGTCCCCTCAGTAATGCGGCCTCTCTGTCCACTAGCTAGTTAGAAACATCTACCTGTTGCCATGCATGGTAATCATCTACAAGAAGTGCACATATTTTAATTGGTAGCCACATTGTTTTTTGATCTTACCAGTACCGCTTATGTATCAATAAAATTACCTCCTAGGCTCCCTTACATTCCAGTAAGTGAGTTCCATATGTATTTACCCATTGGTGACACCTCTGGTTCTCTGGATACCTTTAATCACAGCAGCTGTGAATCTTTTTAACATGTCTCAGGAAACCTTTTCTGGATGCAGCGGTGCTACGGCTGCAACAGTGATTAGTACTATAAATAACATAGCCTATGGTTCGAAAGTTAAAGTCTCTGCCCCAGGGAACATCTCTATAGTACTGGAGTGGCTTTTGATAACTGCGTACCTGTCCAGGATAAATAGAAAATATAGAGTAAATTTATAAAACATCATTTTCTACCATGGTAAGCAGCAGGAATGATCTTAAGGATAAACTGACCTAGCAGCTAATAAATATACATGAGTAAATCCGTGAAACATGATGAGGCAGAAGACGGAAACATTGAACAGTTAGGCAGAGAGATGACTTACATTTAATAGACCAGCTCTGAGGTAGATTACTCTGTCTGCATTTGCTATCCTCTTTGAATTATTATTATCCACAAGGGAGAGGAAAAACTGAGCTTGTGTCAAATGTGTTTGTCAACAGGATGTCAGTGAGTCCATCAAATGAACATTTGTGCAGAAATTTGGACATATACACTTGTCTATGTTTACAGAGTAGGCCAGACTTGGCAGAGAGGTAATCAGTCCTCCTACTCTCAGGTGGTTAATATGTTGGTGACAGCGCTGAGGCTGTCAGAACGCCAAATTAGAAACACATTTATAATGGTACAAATAAGGGGTAAATTGAGGTAAGGAGGTGATAGTGAAGCTGCCTTGGGCTGCTCGATTTTAAAGGGACACATTCTGGACATTACCTTTCCCCCCAGGGTTTATGTGCAATCCACAAAGCCTTAAGGCAGCATTTGCTTCATGACGTGGACCCTTTTATTTATTTATTTATTTATCTATCTATTTTCAATTCTTCTCTCTTTCCCTGTGTTCTCAATCAGATTGCATAGTGCTCACTGGATGTTTTGTCAGACACATGTATACACTTGGGGTGTTTTTCTTAAAGCCTAATGTTTCTTCTCAAATATACTTTATAAGTATTTTTAAATTGTGTCCAAGATTGTTCATGGAAGCACTTGCGGGTCTCCCAACAAATGTGTCCAAGATTTTTCATGGAAGTAAAAAAAAAAAAAAAAGTAATCTCTCCTAAAATTATTCTGTTCTGATGTGTGGGATTTGTTAATTCCTGGGTTTAAGTATGTTGAAGCACGACAAGTGATAATACTCTATTATTATTGATGATATAATTAACATTTCGACCATCACCTGACTTCAGCAAATTGTTTAACAGTAGCCATTGATTCGCATCAAAGTCTTAATGCCCAAATTGCCACAGTTAATTACCGTAGTTTTAATGGAACTTCTCAGATTTATAGGTTACAGGTGTCTGTATAAAAAAAAATGTGACCCCCACAACGAATTGTATCAAGGTAAGAAAACTAGGTACCACACCCCACAATCACTTAAAGATCAATGGCTGTCCCAGCAATCACTATGACAGTCAAAACAGTTTCTGTATATAGCTATCACATAAATCATCTAGTCCCTGCCACGTCTCCTTCAAGACTGTAAAATACCTAGCACAAACATGTCCATTTTCCAATGAAAAAGTGCAATCAGAAAATCAATTTTACAGAAAAAAATATCCAGTATCAGATGGATAGGAGTGTGTGTAATATATATATATATATATAATGTGTGTATGTATATTACTGTAAAATAGCTGTACAAAGCAATTCCATCAAACTTCAACCGTTGGAAATAATTCACTTAAAATGAAACAAACAACGGAGACAATGACATTCAAGTATACAAAAGGAAAAAAAACCACTTCTTGACCACCTTATTCTCAAATCAACTAAATCCTAGCATTTCTGTTTTAAATTGGTATCTTATATACACATAAATAGCAAATTATATTTAAGTAAAACACCTAGTAGTAAAATTTTATGATACATGACACAAGTAACAGCCAGCTAAACAAATACTGATATCTGAACATTCATAGATTATATTGGAAACCTTTGATTATACTTAAGGAACAATTCTGAACAATCAAGAAACATGTTCTTTTGGTTTTCATGATTCGTGACTGC